>NW_028274838.1:614154-767693 GCF_037043125.1 Eumetopias jubatus | reverse complement strand
AATGCGGAGTAAGGATGGTGACTCTCAAGATCAAAAACCTGTGTATAGAGGCGCCGTGAGGGGCGGTAGCAGCGGCGGTGGTGGTGATAGTGGCGGTAGCTGTGAGGGGATTCCGGGAAGATGGTGCTGATTAAGGAATTCTGTGTGGTTTTGCCATGTTCTGTTCAGGAGCAAAGTTCCTGCATTCGTCAGGATGATTGCTCCGGAGGGCTCCTTGGTGTTTCACGAGGAAGCCTGGAACGCATACCCCTACTGTAGAACAAACCATTATGCCTCAGTTGTAACGAGTGTATATATGAAAGATGATTTCTTCATTAAAATTGAAACATGGCACAAACCAGACTTGGGAACATTAGAAAATGTACACGGTTTAGATCCGAACGCATGGAAAACTGTTGAAATTGTCCGCATAGATATTGCAGATCGAAGTCAAGTTGAACCAGCAGACTACAAAGCTGATGAAGACCCAGCATTATTCCAGTCAGTCAAGACCAAGAGAGGGCCTTTGGGACCCAACTGGAAGAAGGAGCTGGCAAACAACTCTGACTGTCCTCAGATGTGTGCCTACAAGCTGGTGACCATCAAATTCAAGTGGTGGGGACTGCAAAGCAAAGTAGAAAACTTCATTCAGAAGCAAGAGAAAAGGATATTTACAAACTTCATCGCCAGCTTTTTTGTTGGATTGACAAGTGGAATGATCTGACAATGGAAGACATTAGGAGAATGGAGGATGAAACTCAGAAAGAACTAGAAACAATGCGTAAGAAGGGTTCTGTCCGAGGCACGTTGGCTGCTGATGTCTAGATGAGTCCCCTGTAGGGTCAGAGACAATATGAAACTGTTTACGTAATCAAGGTCAAGTGAGGGGAACAAGTGCAGCCAGTGATGAGTGAAGAAGGATCTGACCAGTATCTGGCAGTGCTGACGTTTCCCAGATGTGTGCTTGTGATGACATACTCACAGGTTCCCAACCACCTGTGTGTGTGTGTGTGTGTGTGTGTGTGTGTGTCTGTGGCTGCATATAAAACACATGTAGAGCTACAGATCAAGATACACACACTTGTGTATATATGTACATACAAACATACTGAAAGGATTAGTACAATTTCTCCAAAGTACTGTACCTATCTTCAAGAATGTTTGGTTGTCTGACTCAGTTGCCTTAGGAGACAATGGCTCCGACTCCAAATCGGAAGTAGGTGTCCACTCCCATCAGTCTGTAAGCCTCGGGTCCTGATTCTGCAACAGAATCTGTAGTCCTTTGTGTCAGCTTCATACCCCCAACAGAGAGTAAATGATCTTTGGTTAAAGTAAAGATTGGTGTGTGTAGCATATTTATGTTAACTCTTTAGGCACTGAACTTAACATCCTGTCAGGTAAAGCTCGCGCAGCTGTGTGACTCACAAGGTCACATTCCCAGTGGCTCAGGTGACATGTCTCAAAGAAACCAAAGCATCCACTCAGTATTAGGTGTCTCTCCTAAAGTTCACTCTTGAAGGGCAAAAATGTGGCTCACAAACAGCTTGAAATGTGTTTGATAAATGTTTGTCTCATAGTTTTTTAAAGTCCAATTACCCAAATGACTTTCAGGACGGTTTGTTGTTTTTGTTTTTCCCAATGCTCTGCCTTTTTGACAGGACCCACGAGTCAATATACACATAGATTTATTCCAATTTGTTTATAATGAACCAGTCATTGTGTACATGACATATAATTCTATACATTCCTTCTTTTACCTGTTTACTTTCAGATGTTGAGATGATGGGAGGTTACTTGCCTCTTCCACTGACATCCTGAATTACAATTCTGCTCTCTGTTTAAAAAAAAAAAAAAGGCTACTTTACCTTGTTATTCATCAAAGTCATCATAGGAGGTGTTTAAATCTGCATTTGGGGGGGCATCATTCCTTTTGAAAGATTTTATTTATTTTGGAGATAGTAAGTGTGAGCTGGGAGAACAGAGAGGAGGGAAAGGTAGAAAGAAACTAAGTAGACCCTGTGCTGAGCATGGAGCCGAATATGGGTCTTGACCCCACTACCACGACATCATGACCCGAGCTAAAACCAAGAGTCAGACCCTTAAGTGCCCGAGCCACTCACGCACCCTTGGTGTTTCTAAGAATAGAAAAGTCATTTTTCGCTCAAGCAAATAGAGGGTAATCTGTGAAGAATGATTGCAGATCATGGACTAAATATTTAGTGTCCAATGAATCCAAAATTTTGCTAGACATGTTTTCCCAAGATTGTGTAAAGTTACTATGAGCCAGCTCACCGGCAACTTCCAAAGCCCCAAACCTTTTTCTCCAAGACCTAGGGCATACTGTCACAAACTCAACCCAGCCCCTTCTTGAACCACATTTCAAGTGATCAGTTTTCTTGCATGACCCAACAGGCAGAGCAACTTTCCAGCTTGTTATGGGCATTAAGGGTCTCCCGTTTCTGTTACCAATGGAAGTAAGTGGTTTGCTTCGTTATTTGGCATCTAGAGCCATGATTAGGGTGAAGTTTGTCTCCCCAGAAGTCATTAGGTGCTATTAAATGCAGTAACTTTCCTCCCACTACACTACACTTGACCCCACTCATGTATAATATTCCCTAAAACTTCACTTTCTGAGTAGATCGTTACTCTTTTTATTCAAGGCCCACCCAGGCAGCATTATTAAGATTATTATTAAAATCATGTGGCTTCAGATGCAAGGGTCCCCTACCCTGGCCCTTCCTGACCTTAGGGCACAACTATCTGCAGTAAGAATGGACAACTCCAACCCTTATCCAAACATCACTGATCCCTCTCAGTACACACTTTCTTGGAGGACACCTACAGTGTGGGTAGCTCCAAGTCGGAGCTAGGTGTCTGGGGCAGAGCCTCGTGGTAACATCCTCCTCCTCTTGGAACCGGTGCTTCCCAGCAGCATAAACCACCACAATCCATCCTCTGGGGCTCCTCGGCAGGTGCACAGTTTCACCATGGACGAAGTTACTCTTCCAACCTCTTTGCCTAGCTCAGGCTGCTCCTTGCAGAGTTGGATGCTGCTGTATACATTCCTCAGTTTCCCTGGATTTTTCTGAAATCAACTTGTCCTTATTTTTACCTCCTTTGGCAACCACCTGCTCCACCATTGTCTTGTCCTTCCTAGGGTTATTCTCATCCTCCAAACCTGCTGATTTTCTATCTTCCATCTGCTCCCTCCGTTCTCTGTTTTCAGTGTGGGCTCAGCTCAGGCTCCCGCAGGAGACACACAGGGAAGGGACCAAGTCAGGTTTCAGCTGTAGTCCCCAGAGCTGCTTAACAGGCACCTCAGACCCTCCTACACTCACAGAAACTGAGCAGGAAGGCACTTTGGAGAATTTGAATAACAACCTCACCATACAGGAGAGGAAGCTGAGGCCCAGAGACGTGAAGAGATTTTCCCAAACACCTTCAACACCTAGTGGCAACGGTGCCCCCACACAGGCCTTGGCTGCAAGCTTCCCTGTGGAGGCTCCGGAACACACCCTCGAGAACCCCACATTTGAAATTCAGGGAACACTAAAATTAAAAGTTCAGCTTAAAAATAAAAAATTCATTTTCAGGAGACGTTGGATCAAATGTTGGTATTTCCACTGTTAAAAACAAGGCCATTCTGGGGTGCCTGGGTGACTCAGTCATAAAGCCTCTGCCTTTGGTTCAGGTCAGGATCCGCAGGGTCCTGGGATCGAGTCCTGGATCGGGCTCCTGCTTGGCGGGAAGCCTGCTTCTCCCTCTCCCACTCCCCCTGCTTGTGTTTTCTCTCTCGCTGTGTCTCTCTTGGTCAAATAAATAAATAAAATCTTAAAAAAAAGGCCTTTCTGGGGACCAATCTTTTCTCCCAATTATATAATTCTGTTACTTATATTAGGTTTCCATCACTGGCTCAGGGATTAGGATCACAGAACACAAAAGTATTAAATAATACTTACCATAGTCACAAATAAAAGGCACTTCAATGATTATCTATAAAATATCTGACTCCTGTGCTAAAGTTCTCTTTCCTGAGAGCTGGCACTGGGTCTGCCTGCTCACCCCATGTCCCCCGTGCGTCCGAGAGACTGCCAGGTGAAACATTCAGTAAATACTTGTGAAGCAGATAGATAAAATTTACCAGCAATAACGAGCTTTTACTGATCTCCAGTCCCAACCATCTTTCCATTCAAACCCAATCCCGGTTCTGGGCTGAAGCAATAGAAGCACAGCCTTCAGAAAAGCAGTCCAAGATGCCAATAGCAGCTTCACCACATGTCCCATATGCTTTTGTGGATCACTTAATTATCTCTTTGAGCATATTTATCTCGTGTATGATAGAGAATGTAGAATATAACTTCGAGAAGGCAGCATGGACCACTGGAATGTTAGACGGGAAATGGGGTATCATGCAGCAGACAGGGGTCCCATCCCTGGGCACCAGCTGCAGAGCTAAAGAACACCTCCATCAGAGTCACTGTGTGCCTCTTAGAATGCCCTGGGGATAAGGCCCACAAATCTGCATTTCTGACAAAAGCTCCAAGGAGATTCTCACGTATGGATAAAGCCTGTTTTAAACAAAGAGCCGAGGATGGAGACTCTGAAAGACCCAGTGCTCACACCCTTCACCCAAAGTGGCTTTCAATGGAGAATGGGGACATTTCTGGGAAGGGCTCCTACTTAATCTGTGTCCTGCTTCCATGATTTGGGTTTTTAGGCCCTCCGTTTGCCTGTAGGTTTCCTCCTCTGCTCTAATTGCTGGGGAATGTCAGCCCTCATGGGGGTCATTTCTTTATGAAGACCTCTGTCATTTATTCTCCTCCTGGAGAAGGGACAGCGGAGATCAGGTCTGGGGTTCCACAGTTCTAGCATTCCTCCTAAGCTACCTGGCTAAGCTGAAAGCATCATGACAGATCGAAATGAGGTCAGAGAAGAGGATCCCAGAGGAGTGAGATGCTGAGGGCAGGCCCTCTTCGGAGAGAGAACCACTACAAGGTCACTATCAGACCTGTTCAGGTGGGGGACGACTTACTGACCAATTCCGTGAGCAGAGAACCCACCCTCGTCATTCCAAACTCCTGAGCCAAAGGACTGCAAGATAACACATGTTGGTTGCTTTAAACCACTGCTTTTCTAATTGTTAATATGCATCAATAGAGAACTAGTTCAGATGCTTATCTCTACTTCCCCGGGTTTTTAATGTTTAGAAACATGTATGCTAATCTCTACCAAGGAAAAAAATTTGAGAATGCACTGGGAGGGCGGGTAGGCGGGTGGGGGCGGAGCCACGGCCAGAAGTAGAATAGTGGAGGCAGTGGAAGCTCTGGCAGCTCAGGACTGAGAGCAAGTCAGAATTACCCTGATGCTTCAGATTCTCTTCAGTTTCTCCTCTCATTCGGTCTGCAGTCTCAGTTCATTTGAGGAGCAACACTGGTGTTACCGCGGGGGCATTTAATAAAGAACTTGGTCCCGTACAGAAACTCATCGTGGACAAGATTAGAGAATACAGAACTAAGCTACGGGCATCTGGAGGACCCATTGATACTGGCCCAGAGCACCAGCAAGACCTAGGGAGGGAGCTTCTGAAGCTTAAATACACATATGGTAAATCAGACATGAATACGTTCCCGGAATTCACATTTGAAAATCCTAAATTTGAAGTCATCGAGAAGCCACAGTCCTGGAAAACCCATGTAAAATTTATTTGGAAATTTCACCTAGATTAGTTGTACAACTGGATCAGAATAAACAGTTCTCAACTGTCAAATGTTCTTTTGAATTCTGATTCCAAATAAATTATTTGGTGATGTTGGATGTAGAAAAAAAAAAACACAAAAACCCAATAACCACAGTAAACATCTGTTCCTCACCTTCACGTAATGTTCGTTAGCCCTTGTCACATGAAGGACACCGTGAAGGGCATTTCCTATCTACAAGAGGTTCTTTCTAACACCCTCTTCCTGAGACCATGAGGTGTGTTCTTTCTGGCCGCAAGGAATAAAAACCCCAACTTGCTTCATGGGAGGTACGTTCCTATTGATTTAGCTTAAGGGAATTACCGTCAGCTAAGGTTATGATAGGTCTCAGGGATCAATTTTTCACTCATGTGTGGTGGCGGATTTCCCAAAAATGACGTACTTTTTCAAGGTAAGATTGCCCCCTGTACTTCATCTTTTCTTATCCCTGCTGTCTTCCTAACTATGGGAAATTGTATAAAACAAAATAGTGATATAAAACAATATACACAATATACACAAAACAATAGTGTATAAAACAAAAACAAGATAGACAGGGTTTGGGATTTAATAAGAGCTGTTGGGGCACCTGGGTGCCTCAGTAGGTTAAGCATCTTCCTTCAGCTCAGGTCATGATCCCAGAGTCCTGGAATCCAGCCCCACATTGGGTTCCCTGCTCGGTAGGAAGCCTGCTTCTTCTGCACCCTCTGCTGCTCCCCCTGCTTGTGTTCTCTCTCTGTGTCTCTGTCAAATAAGTAAGTAAAATCTTAAAAAAGATAATGAGAGCTGTTATAATCCTGAACTTCTGGGGAATTGATGACAAGGACCCCAGGGTAGCAGGGAACAATGGCTTTGGGCTTTTGGAGTTGCAAATGGGCATGTGCCAAAGAACAATACATGGTTTTGGGAGATACCTTAGCAACAATTTTGGCCATAATGGCCACAAAATCCATCATCCACCAGTCACTCTGTACACAGGTTATCCAGGTTTAATTTTGGCGAATGGCAACTATTTCAAGAAAGACCAGATAATTGCATAAGAGCACATCCAACAAATATGGGGATGATATAAAAGGTTGCATTGCCAAATCAGGCGCCACTAATCGTAAGTCTTACCCAGGATCAAGTTTTACTCACATTTTCAAAGGGAAATTGTGAGGTACCTGCAAAGCAACTGAGACCACTAACACTAACTGCAAGAACCGATTTCCCACATGAGGACACGCTCTGACCCAGGCAAAACATACATGGTCTCTAAATGTTGTGTGAGGTTACCACACAAAGTGGAACTCTTTGGGTTGATTTCCCATGGCTATGCTTACATAGCTGAGGTGACTTTTTCTAGCGAATAAGGCCATATTAATCCACAGATTCTTAGTTTGTTTCCCTAAATAGTTCTATACACACCAAATCACCCTCCTGAAAGCATGCCAGGGACGGGCCTTCCCAACATTCACCACCATTTGGGTGTTCACCAACAGATTCGTCACGAGATGTTTACAAGGAAAATTGACCAGGACACTTTCTTCCCTCCCTCCTTCCCCCTTTCTTTTTTGTCTGTCTTTCTTTGTCTCTTTTTCTTTCTTTCTTTCTCTCTCTTTCTTTCTTTCTTTCTTTCTTTCTCTTTCTTTCTCTTTCTTTCTTTCTTTCTTTTTTTTTCTTTCTTTCTTTCTTTCTTTCTTTCTTTCTTTCTTTCTTTCTTTCTTTCTTTCTTTCTTTCTTTCTTTCTTTCTTTTCTTTCTTTCTTTCTTCTTTCTTTCTTTCCGTCCTTTCTTCCTTCCTTCCTTTTTCCTTCCTTCCTTCCTTCCTTCCGTCCTTCCTTCCTTCCTTCCTTCCTTCTTTCTTTCTTTTTCTTTCTTTCTTCCTTCCGTTCTTTCCCTTCTTTCCTTTTTTTTCCTTCCTTTATTCTTTCTTTCTTTCTTATTTCCAGGCCAGATCCACTGAAGGGAAATGACCAAATGAAAGAACACAGTTTCCCTTCTTTTCCACACATTGTTTAAGTGGAGCTTGTAAATCAGCAAGAATCCAATAATTTCCCTAGGAAAATATATGCAGGGAAGGACAAGTTCCTCCATTACCCTTCAAGGTCTTCCAGCTTAACTAAGAATTAAGTTTACCTGAGATATTGAATATGCATGAAGAACTGATATTGAAATTCAGACCTTTAAAGAATAGAAACTATTAAGGCAGACATTTCTTATACATTTTAGACAAGGAGACAATACATTTCCAAGGGACGTTTGGGAGCTCTAATTTGGAGTGAGTTCTATGCAGAATTCAGTCCCTCTGCTTTAAAGGCCTTGGTGAGAAGGATGTCTTTTTACTTCTTAGTACAGGGGATGCCTTTTTCATAGGGGAGATGGGTTTCCTGCTTTCAGGGAGACAGAGGAGGGTTTGAGTGTCCTTGCAGCAGTTGCTATTCAAATAGCTACAATTCAAAATAATCAATATGCCATTGTGGTACATATTGGGCAATCTGACCTTGGCCCCTATGGGTACCATGGTTTCTCTTAGGCTTGCTCATTACTCAGTACCTCTTTCAGAGAGAAAGCTAAACATATTATTCTTAGAAATACCAAGGGGCATCCAGGTGGCTATGTCGGATAAGCATCTGACTCTTGATTTTGGCTCAGGTCATGATCTCAGGGTCGTGGGAACCCCACGTTTGGGCTCTATGCTCAATGCAGAATCTCCTTGGGATTCTTTCTCCCTCTCCCTCTGCCCGTAATCCCTGCTCTAAATAAATAAATAAATAAATAAATAAATAAATAAATAAATAAATAAATAAATAAAATCTTTAAAGAAAAAAAATAAAAAATAAATACCATGATCTTACCTGAAACTAATGTAACGCTGTATGTTAAGTATTCCAGAAATTTTTTAAAATTATTTTAAGGGTCACCTGGGTGGCTCAATTGGTTAAGTGTCAGTCTTTGGCTCAGGTCAGGATCCCAGGGTCCTGGGATAAGCCCCATGTCCAGCTCCCTGCTCAGGGGTGAGTCTGCTTCTCTCTCACTCTCCCCCTCCCTCCACCACTCTGCTCTCCCAATCGCTCTCTCTCAAAGAAGTAAAGAAAATAGTTTTTAAAAAGCAATATAATGGTCCTCTCTGGAATCAATGCACTGATAATTATGCTTTCTTTTTGCTGACTCCCAGTCCCCCCATTTCTCTTTATTACCTGTCTGACCTACGTCCTTCCCCCAGTGATAGAGCCCTCTCAGGTGCACTGCTTAACCTGGAGGTGGGGCCAAAGAGAAGTGCACACATGGCTAGAATGGGCTGCCTTCAGAGTCAGTCATAACGAAACTACAGGCAGTTAGAAACGAGCCTAAAGTACCATTAGGAATAAGCACTGTGATATTTAGTGGTATGGATTTTAGGTTTGCTATTGATATCAACTTCCTTGTACAAATATGGTTAGAATCAAACATGACAGCAGGGCATCAGACAAAATGAAAGAAAACTGTGTCAAGTGTGAAGGTACTAAGTTACCAAAGTTACTCTCAGTTGTAAATTGCTTTGTCCCTCAGCCCCTCATTTCCACCTGCAGAACCTAGAAGACGTTCAACAGAGTCTCCACTTGCCATCAGATTCAATCTGGGGACACAATAATTTAAACTGTTAACCCAAACTTTCCATTTTTTCCTAATGTGTGTTGAATACCAGGTATTTCGATTGCCCATTCTCATTTTCAGTGAGACCGCAGTGAGGACAGAGACTAATGTGGTGCATCCAGGTACTATTCTGTGTTTTGGTCTACTCTGTACTCCGTGTGTCAACTTTTGTCTGCCAGTGGACCTCTGACCATACACGGGAAACCCAACAAATACTAAAAGTGTAGAATCTCTGGGTTGATCTGAGGAAATATCAAGCAACTTTTAGGATTCTCTAAGGCGCAGAATGGCTCTTGACCTGCAAGGACTAAGGGAGCTGCCCCATCCTTTCCTTAGGGGGAGTAATTCCAGATTCCTGACGCATGCACCTGTGTATTTTTTATTTATTATTATTATTTTTTTAATTTCAGCTAGGCTCCATGACCAACGTGGAGCTCTAACGCAGGACCTTGAGATAAAGAGTTGCACGCTCTACCAACTGAGGAAGCATGGGTCCCCCGAGCACCTTTGATGCAGGCACACACCATGATTTTCATGTTGGAAAAATAGTGCAAACTCTGGGAAATGTCTTCAATCTGCTCCACTCCTTCTGGGTATGTTTCCTGAGTTCCAACTGTGTGGGAGTCCTCTTTCCCACCCACCCACAGAAGACCCTCTCGGATCCCAACCCAGATCCCCTGGGATCCCTGGGGTCCTTTCTGTGTTAGCCTCTCCTGCTCTCAGTGTGTTTGTGCTTCTAAAGACACCTGTGAGCAGGACTGCCCTGGGGCTCCAGGAGCTACTTTTTACCCAGTCCCAGAGAACGGGGAGTACATGCCGTATATGACCCCAGCCCCATGTATCTCCCCTCCCCAAAGGCACTCAGCCTTTCACTAACAGGTGCAGCAGGGTCAAATCTCCATTCCTGGCCCAGGGGAGACTAACTCTGAAACAAAGTTGTCCCCCAGGCTCTCCTGTACCTGTCAGGACAAAGCTCCCCCACTGCTGTTGCAGGAAATCACACCTTACACAGCAATGAACTCAAAATGGTCACAGATCTAAGTATAAGAGCCAAAACTATTGTGCAAGAGGACTACATGAGAGAAAATGGTCAGGAATTCACAGTAAGCAAAGAGTTCTAAGTCACTGCGGCAAGAGCACGATACGTAAGAGAAAATTGAAGATGAAGAAGTTTTTTGCATCAAACTTTGCCACTGAGAAAAGGAACAGAGAAGCCACTGATTAGGAGGAAATATTTGTGGATTAAATACCCAGTGAGGACTCACATTCACGAGAGACAAGAGGACTGTGAACTCACTCAATGGGCCGAAGCAACACACTCCTTTAAGCCAGTATAAGAGTTGAATACACATGTACCAAAGGAGACACATAAAAAGGTAATCAAGGTTATTAGTAATATGTTATTAGTGCTCAAGGAAATGCAAGGACAACCACGTACCATTTTACATCAACTAGTGTGCTTATGTTCCAAAGACGATACCAAGTGTTGCTGAGGATGTGGAGAAACTGGACCCTCTTATATTGCCGGTGGCAACGTAAAATATAAGAGCCACTGCGGAAGCCACTTTGAGAGTTCTTAAGAGTTCAGCACAAGCTTGCCATAGGACCCAACCATTCCACAACTAGGAATCTATCTGAGAGAAGTAAAAGCATATGTCTGCTCAAGTCTTGGTCAGAAATGTTCCGGGCAGCGTTATTCACAATAGGGAAAACCTGACAGCAACACAAAGGGCCATCGGCTGGTGAATGGACAAACCCAATGAGGCCTATCTGTACCCTGGCATCTATTGGGCAACAAAAGGCACAGAAATCTGATCCAAGCTACAGCATGGAGGAACCTCAAAAGGATGCTAAGTGAAAGAAGCCAGTCACCAAGAACTACAAACCTTCTCATTGTGCTTATGTAAAATGAGCAGAAAGGAGCAATGCACAGAGACAGAAAGCAGATCAGTGCTGCTTGGGGCTGGAGGAGGGAGCGGAGACTGTCTGCAGAGGGGCTGGAGGGAGTGTGGGAAGGTGAAGGAAGCCTCTGAAACACACTAGGGCACTAGCTGAACAACTCTGTCATTGTTGACAATGGGTGAAATTTATTGTATGTCATTTTCACCTAAAAAAAAGAAAGAAGGTGACCTTCGCACATCAGTGGGTCCTGGGACCCCCAGGTAAACACTGCCTGGTGAGGGGCCACATCCTGGAGTCTCAGCAGGTGGTGGCTCAGAGCCTGGTTTCTGACCTCTCAGCTGGAGTCAGGGATTCAGTGCCTGTGCCTTCAGCCTCAGGCCCCGGCAGTTCCCCTGGAATCCACCAGGCGGCAGACTACTTAAGGGAACAGACCTTCAGGTTGCCCAAGGACACCAGGGGGAAGCAGGCAAAGACAGGGGCAGTAGCTGGCTGGAGATACCTAGAGGAAGTCAGGGCTGCAGGACCCACGGAAGCCGCTGGCAAGATCTGGATGGATCTTAAGTAGGTTTGGTCCCCTGGGTGGGCTCTAGCCACGAAACTTTAGGTTAACATCCAAAGGTTCCCTTTGATGCTCCCTCCTGCACTGGCACTGAGGCTCCCCCCAGTCCCCCCACTCAGCATAGGGAAAAGAGCCTGTGCTGCTATTCACCTTCTTCTGAGTCTAAATGGAACACTTTGGGCTGGGTTTAGGGGAATCTGCCCTTTTCTGGCCCTCTATGTAGGGCCAGCTCCTGGGTGCTGAACCATTCCTGCGGGGGCCTAGAAGAGGCACTGTGGTCCTTCACATTGGAGCTGGGCTTGCAAAGAAGGGTTCCTGCTAATCCATATTTCCCTGGCCCTGGCTGAGCATCCTGGTCCAAGATCAGGGGCTGCAGTGACCTAAAATAGGGAACCTCCTATATGTCACTGCTCCTCTCTGGGAAAGTCCAAAGAAGGCCCATGGTAGTGGTGGGGGAAGGGGAGGGCATAGAAACCTACACTCTGACAAAACATCGTCCACAGTGAAGATTTTAAAAAAAATGTTAGAGGACAGATCTCATATTATGTAGTCGGTGGTGCAGTAACAGCTCTGCGTGGTAACAGAGGGTAGCTACACTAGTAGTCAGCCTAACATAATTTATAGAGTCGTCCAATCCCTGTGTTGCCACGTGAAACTGATGCCACACGGGAATCTGTTATGAATCAATTTTTAAAAGACCTGAAGTTGAGGGGAAAACTTACTCTCCTAGTTCTCCTTGCTCAGCTCAGGCTGCTCCTTGCAGAGTTGGATGCTGCTGTATGCATTCCTCAGGTTCCCCTGAGTTTTCTGGACTCAACTTGTCCTTATTCTCACCTCCTTTGGCAATCACCTGCTCCACCATTGCCTTGTCCTTCCTCGGGTTATGCTCATCCTCCAAATCTGCTGATTTTCTGTCTCCCAAATGCTCCCTCTGTTCTCTGTTTCCAGTGTGGGCTCAGATCAGGCTCCTGAAAAGGACACACAGTGAAGGGACCAAGTCAGGTCTCAGCTGCAGTCCCTAGGGCTGCTTAAAAGGCACCGCAGACCCACATGCACTCACAGAAACTGAGCAGGAAGGGGCCGTGGAGGATTTGAATAACAACCTTATCTTACACATGAGGAAAGTGAGGCCCAGAGAGAAGAAGAGATTTTCCCAAACTCCTTCAACAGTTGATGGCAGTACGGCCGCCACACAGGCCTTGGCTGCGAGCTTCCCTGTCGAGGATCCTAACATATCCTCCGGGAACCCACTTCTGAATGTCAGGGGACAGTGGTCAATCCGTATTCCCACTGTTCAAACAACAATGTCCAGAAGGACTTTTCCTGGGAATACTCTTGTTCACAATTGTACAGTCCCACTTGTATACTCAGTTGGTTTACACTCCTGGTTGAACTTCAGTCCACTCTCAAGATGGGAGAGCAGACAGGCCCCGGGGTGGAGCTGCACCGGGGTTAGGGGTGTCTTTTCTTTTTATGTCTCATAGATTATGGGTCACAGCCAGGGTGGTCTCCAACTGAAGATGTTTCCAATCATCTAAGGGACTCAGCCTACTGGTTGATAGGGGGAGATTTGGGCCCTAACAAAGGTCTTCCTGGAACTGTCAAGGCCATCTTCCCCTACTGGGGGATGGAAACCGCAATGTAAATATATTATAAGGAAGCCATACGTTATTGTAGGACACACGCTGGAAAGGAGAGCACATGCTCTGCCCCTGCTGGTCTGGATCTGACAGTCCAGCAGGTGGGAAACCACGAAAGCACTGTGTACCACCCTCCTTGCCTCCAGCTCAGATCTAGCTGCCTACTCTACCAATTTAACACCTGGGACAACCCATGCAGGAACAATTCCTTTTGACCCATTTTGAAATGGGAAATGGAGCCACAGGAAATTCAAGATACTTAGTCCAAGTCTCAGTTTCCCACTCAGGTTTGCAGCTACAGCTTGGGAGACCAGAGGGCTCTCTTTCTTTGTTCTCTGTTTTAGGGATTTCCAGGGACAAAGAACAATCCCAGCCTCCGATGCCCTGAACTGCTCTGGCACTCCCAGCCTGACTGTTTTGTTTCCATGATTGAAATAAATAATCTTACATGTAGAATATCAACCTCAGACAAGATTGCTTTGAGACCTTGATGAAATGAGACAAAACAAGGCTACTCACAATACTGTTCAGACCGACATCCAAACATCGACCTCCCTCTCTAAGGAAACGCCTATGACTTCTTTACCACAATCACAGAATTGTCAGTGCTGCCAGTGTTCAATATAGAACAAACCCTGCCTCTTCCCATCCTTTCCCACATCTCACAACTAAAGCCCGTATCCTATAAGCGATCCTCTCACTGAGACCTTGGCGTGTGTTCTTTTTGGCTGTGAGGAATAAAAAAGCCAATTCCTTTCAACTGGCTTAGAGGAATTGACACCAACTTTCCAGGAACAAACAGGTGTAAAAACCCATTCTCAGGAAGAAAGGTCATATTGTCTATGAGATACCTAGGCTCTGGAACTCCAGAACTTGTTTTTATCCTAAAAAAAGAAAGAAAAAGAAAAGACTCTTTCTACCAACCCCCTTAGTAATTAACATGAACTTTAGGTGTTCAGGCAGGATCTTCCCACCTCTGATTTAAACTAGGGATTGCTGGGGCACCTGGGAGGCTCAGCCGGTTGAGCGTCTGCTTTGGCTCAGGTCATGATTCCAAGGTCCGGGAATCGAGCCCCACATCGGGCTCCCTGCTCAGCGAGGAGTCTCCTTCTCCCTGTGTCTCCCACCATGCTCTCCTGCTCGCTCTCTCACTCTCTCTCAAATAATTAAATAAAATATTTTAAAAAAATAAACAAAAATAAACTAGATATTGCTCCTGATCTCGGTATTGTGAGATCGAGCCTCACAAAGCATGTAGAGATTCCTTAAAAATAAAATCCCTGAAACATTTAAAACATATGGGGCACCTGGGTGGCTCAGTTGGTGAAGCCTTCAACTCTTGGTTTTGGCTCAGGTCATGATCTCAGGGTCCTGAAATTGAACCCCAGGCTCAGTGCAGAGACCTCTTCAGATTCTCTCCCTTTGCCTCTCCCTCTGCCCCTCCACACCGTTTATAGGCTTGCAGGGGCGTGCTCTCTCTCTCCTAAATAAATAAATAAATAAATAAATAAATAAATAAATAAATAAATACATACATACATACATACATACATAAAACTTTTAAAGCTTAAAAAACAAAAATAAAATAGATACTGAGGATAAGTCAGGGAAGAAGCTAGGTAAGAAAGAATGTTTCGCACAGTATAGCTTAGTAAGGCCTCGGATCAGTTATAACCCAGTATTCCCAGCTGGGCTGGAAGCTCCAACCTTCAGTTCACAGGGGAGCAAGCTCTCTGATTACCCAGCCAGAGGCAAGCGCGGGTCCTCTCTGGGGGCTCTCTAGCCCCAAGCTGCCACTCTGGATTCTTCGGCCTTGTCTAACTGCATCGGCTCGGAACACATTGAGCCCGAAAATCATGTCACGGTATCCACAACGATGTGGTGTCATAGAATTGAAATCTTGTGTTGCCGACAAAATGACAGGACTCTCGCATGCCACATTCAGAAGGAAATGCTACATTTCTTGTCATGGAACATGTCATCACCCCCCCCCCCAAACACACACACACTTAAATGTTAGCTGCTGGGAATGTATTTCTTTGGAATCTGTGGCAAAGGCCGAGCTCCCAGTTTTGGTGCCCGGCGGTCTCCGCCAAATGCATCCAGGACTTGGCCGGCTCTGTCGGGTCTCCTTTCACAGCGGTGCCTGGCCCTGCCCTCCCTCGCTCTTCCCACGACCCTGTGGGGCGTTGATCCCCACGCCTTCCCGCTGCTGAGCGGGACACTCGCCTAACATCTCTTGCTCCGCTCGAAATCCTGTTCCGCACATCTGGCCTTACCAGACACACCTTTTGGGTCTAGCTTCTCCTTTTGTTCTCTTACAGTTTTTTTTTTTTAAAGATTTTATTTATTTATTAGAGAGAGAGAATGAGAGATAGAGAGCACAAGAGGGAAGAGGGTCAGAGGGAGAAGCAGACTCCCCGCCGAGCAGGGAGCCCGATGCGGGACTTGATCCCGGGACTCCAGGATCATGACCTGAGCCGAAGGCAGTCGCTTAACCGACTGAGCCACCCAGGCGCCCGTTCTCTTACAGTTTTGGCTCTGATTTCCAGTACAGATCCTTCGCATGATTCTGCGAATCTATTTATTGTTGTTCTTAGTCCTACGATGATAGTTTTCATTTTCAAGAGCTATTTTGCTGCACTGCTCTCCCAACCAGGCCTGAGAACCCACAGGAGGCCTAAACCCAGGGGGCGTGGACGTCACTTCCTGTCCGGTCACAGGCTGGCCATTGGCCAGGAGGGTAGGGTGGGTGGGGAAAGACATGGCGGGGCGTGGATCAGAGGGCACGTGACAAGGAAGGGAGCCGCGCAACAGGCGTGTCTTCTGTAGAAAAAGCAGGGACAGTGGCTCCTGTTTAGGCATCTGTTGCTCACGGGCTCTGGGCCCTACTACTCGAGGACTGGCTCCTGATTTGATCACAAGTCCTACGGAGATGGACTGGAGGAGTGTGTGTGTGAGTGTGTGTGTGTGCGTCTGTGTGTGCGCGTGCACGTGCGCGTTCTAGAAACACTGAATGTGCAGTGTAAAGCTTACAAGGCTCCAGGGCAGCCCAGGCTAGATTTCTGCATATGCTACCTTGAGTATTCAAAATGGCCATGTTTTTTCAAGGTAAGATGACTCTGTTGCACTTCATATTTTCTTGTTCAGTCCTCTCCACATGTTATCAAAGGTAGGGTAGGACCATGTTTGGTATAAAGCCTGCTGAATATTTAGCCCACCAAGGTCCTAAGTCTTACCTAGTATGAAGTCTTGCTCATATTTTTGAGTGTAATATTGGGAGGCACGAGCAAAGCAATGGCCAGTCTGAGTCCTCAGCACTATTTGCAAGAACTTTTCTTTATTTTTTAAGATTTTATTTTTTTATTTGACAGAGAGAGACACGATGAGAGGGAACACAAGCAGTGGGTGTGGGAGAGGGAGTAGCAGGCTTTCTGCTGACGCGGGGCTCCATCCCAGGACCCCAGTATCACGACCTGAGCGGAAAGCAGAAGCTTAACGACTGAGACACCCAGGTGCCCCCTGACATTCATTTTGAGGAGGAAGTCTAAAATGCAGTGAGAAGAAAGGAGGGTGATTTTTCCCTCCATTTCCAAGCCCCAAAGCAGGTCTAATTTAGATTTAATGTCAGGGATGAACTTGAAAAGTTCGTTCTAATCAAGAGGAGACTCAAGAATCCCTCTCTAGGCATGGAATTCGATCCTCGGCCAAAATACTATTCAAAACTGAAAGTGAGAAAAAAGAGTGGGGGAAGGAAGAAATAAAACTAGGGTTGACCTTGTACAACACAGGTTGGAACAGCACATGTACACTTCTACGTGCATTTTTCTATAAACACAGTATACTACTCTAAATATATGTTCTCTTCCGAATGATTTTCTTAATAACATTTTCATTTATCTAGCTTACTTTATTAGAAGTATACAGTGTAGAATACATGTAACTTGCAAAATATGGGTTAGTCATCTTTATCTTATCAGTCAGGCTTCCAGTCAACAAGTGGCTATTAGTAGTTAAGTTTTCGGGGAGTCAAAAGTTATACACAGGTTTTTTTTTTTTTTGGCATTTTGTGATCAAATTTATTTTTTGTTTCAATTTCATTTACTTTGTTTTACTGTAATTTACACAAGAGACTGCCAAGTAAACTAGGTATTTTACATTCACCACGCATTCCCTCAAATCTCCACAGTTGTTAGGAAAACATTAGAATCCATGCGCTGGGCATGGATTTCCATGTGCGCCCAAGCTCCCAACGAAGCTACAGATGCCAGTGAGAGTTTAGTCCATTAAAAGGAGAGAGTGAGACTCTTTATTTCACAAAATTAGCAATAATCTTCCTTGCAGCAAACATTTTGCAGACAATGATTATGCTTTGACAACACCTGTCTTATAACACTGCCCAGAGAGTAAACATCAGTCTTGATCCTGAGTACACGGAGGACATATTCGACGTGGGGTTCGGAGCCAAGGCTAAGAGGGCATCGCGGTGCGGCAGTGATCCTCAACACCTTCGTCCGACTCACTGCCACCACCTCAGTGGGGACATGGCATGTGGGAAAACGAGGAGCAGGGTGGGCAGGACTGTCAGCAAGTCAGATTACAAACGTGATAGGACTACAGGAGCCAGCGTGTTGCAGGAAGGACGAGATTAAAGGAGATAGTTTGTGACCGGAAGGCTCCAACAATATCATTCTGGTCAAGCTTCCAGGACTGACAGGAGAAAACCTGGATTTGGACAGAAAGAGCTGATAAAAATCTTACCTAGCTATGGTGCCTTTCTTAAAGAAGGAGGAGGAGGAGGACAAGGTGGCAGCAGCTGCTAACAGCACGTTCCTGATGCTCACTCGTGACAGGTTCCAATGGTGTCCTCCCCATGGGCGGTGGAGCACTGGCATCTCAGCAGGGCCTCCCAGGCAAGGAGATCAGCCTGTGCTGCCTCTGAAATTCCACTATCTCAAAGGCAGCTTCTCCCCCTTGGGGTGTATTTCAATATGAAAAGTGCAAAACAAAAACAAAAACAAAAACAAAACCATCACCACTATCTGTATTCTAGCCTGTCAGCTCTGAGGAATCTAGGTCATTTGCATAGTTTCCAAGCTCTAATTTCAGAAAACAGTCATTTCAGAAACAAGACTCCATGGAAGTGCTCGACTTCCGAAAGTTTTCCTACAGCCTACGATGCTATTCATTTCTTCATCAATTTCTTTGTTTGCCTACGAGTAGCCTGAAAATTGTATAGTGCTTATTATAAATCACAAACCATCATCTCCATTTTTGCTAGGTTTGATGTAGAAAAATATTGAAATTTAAAATACAAAAATCCAATAAAAACCAGAATTTTTTTTTAAAGGATTTTTTCCCCTCAGGGCAAACAGGTAAAAATTGGATGGTAACTATACTCCTTACTAATAGACAGTGTCCAATTTGAATTTAAGATAATAACCATCCAGAAATAAATCATTATAAATACATTCAGAGTTCACATTCCAGATTCACTGGAATACCAAAAGATTTTGAATAAATTTTTCTGTGGGAGTCTGTTGCTTATGGGACTAAAATAAAAATTTGTAAGATTTAAAAGAACAGGAAGATTTAAAAGAACAGAAAAGTAATAAAAGGCTAAATATATTGGTCCACAATTTGACATTTATGAAACATATCAGCTAGTATTACATTGCAGTCAATTTGTCCACCAATGGTATTACTCTGATAATTATTAAAATCTGTTCCAGGTATATATATTGAAAATATTTTCTTTTGCATTCTTGAAGATAGGTACAGTACTTTGGAGAAATTGTACTAATCCTTTCAGTATGTTTGTATGTACATATATACACAAGTGTGTGTATCTTGATCTGTAGCTCTACATGTGTTTTATATGGAGCCACACACACACACACACACACACACACACACACACACACACACACACACAGGTGGTTGGGAACCTGTGAGTATGTCATCACAAGCACACATCTGGGAAACGTCAGCACTGCCAGATACTGGTCAGATCCTTCTTCACTCATCACTGGCTGCACTTGTTCCCCTCACTTGACCTTGATTACGTAAACAGTTTGATATTGTCTCTGACCCTACAGGGGACTCATCTAGACATCAGCAGCCGACGTGCCTCGGACGGAACCCTTCTTACGCATTGTTTCTAGTTCTTTCTGAGTTTCATCCTCCATTCTCCTAATTTCTTCCATTGTCAGATCATTCCACTTGCCAATCCAACAAAAAAGCTGGCAATGAAGTTTGTAAATATCCTTTTCTCTTGCTTCTGAATGAAGTTTTCTACTTTGCTTTGCAGTCCCCACCACTTGAATTTGATGGTCACCAGCTTGTAGGCACATATCTGAGGACAGTCAGAGTTGTTTGCCAGCTCCTTCTTCCAGTTGGGTCCCAAAGGCCCTCTCTCGGTCTTGACTGACTGGAATAATGCTGGGTCTTCATCAGCTTTGTAGTCTGCTGGTTCAACTTGACTTGGATCTGCAATATCTATGCGGACAATTTCAACAGTTTTCCATGTGTTCGGATCTAAACCGTGTACATTTTCTAATGTTCCCAAGTCTGGTTTGTGCCATGTTTCAATTTTAATGAAGAAATCATCTTTCATATATACACTCGTTACAACTGAGGCATAATGGTTTGTTCTACTGTAGGGGTATGCGTTCCAGGCTTCCTCGTGAAACACCAAGGAGCCCTCCGGAGCAATCATCCTGACGAATGCAGGAACTTTGCTCCTGAACAGAACATGGCAAAACCACACGGAATTCCTTAATCAGCACCATCTTCCCGGAATCCCCTCACAGCTACCGCCCCTATCACCACCACCGCCGCTGCTACCGCCCCTCACGGCGCCTCTATACACAGGTTTTTGATCTTGAGAGTCACCATCCTTACTCCGCATTGGTCAAGGGTCAACCTGTATCTCTATTTACAGAGGACATGCTCCTAAAGATAGAAAAACCTCAAATCATCCACACACAAAAATATCAGAGTCCATAGACTCATTCCGTAAAGTTGCAGGGTACCATATATACAAAATCAGTTGTGTTTCTATGCACTAGCAATGAACAATCTGAGAAGGAAATTTAGAAAGCAATTCTATTTACAATGGCACACAACACAGTAAAAGTGTCAGGTGTAAATTCATTCAAGGAGAGCAAGACTTGTTCACTGAAAAGCATAAGAAGCAATGGTTCTGCGAGAGATGAAAGACCAAATGGGGGGAAAAAAACAACTGTATGCATGCATTGGAAGATTTAATATAATTCATATGGCAATACTATGCAAATAGATCTACAGAGTCAATACAATTCTATCAAAAATTTTTCTTCTGCATTTTCTAAATTCTGTCAATACCTTGTAGTATATTTCCTTTCAGACGTTGTAGTTTTCATCTCTTAAAGATAGAGAGGGTGTTGTTTATATTTTCTATTTCTCGGTTTAACATTTACAACTGATGGAAAACTTATACTAAAAGCTTTCATATCCTTCTCTGGCGGTTCTCACATGTGTCAGCTCTGGATTATTTTCCGATGACGGATCTGGCTCCTGATTAGGGGCCATTTTGCCTGGGAGAGCTCCAGGTCCTGTTCCCTCTACTGCTTTCAAATGATTGCCCCCTGACTTGCTGGCCTTTCCTCCCATGGAGGCCCTGAGCAGGACCTCACTGCAAGCCACACCAGGGACCCTGCACAGCTCTGGTTAGGTGACTTTCCTCAGACCAGCTGGTTGTCCCACATCACCTTTCCCTTTTATTCCCCAGGAATCCCAATTTGGCTGGTAAAATACCTGGCGCTTTCTATTTTTTAGGTTAAGCAGGCAGTGTTTCTCTTTGCCTGTTCCAGCTCCTAGAGGCCCCTCCTCCATGCTCAGCCCCAGCCCCAGCAGGCAGAGTCCTCCTCACACAGCCTCCTTCTGACCTCTTCTCTGCCTCTTTGTGTTTTAAGACCCCCTTGTCATTGCAGGGCGCCGCCTGGATAATCCAGGATCATCTCCCCATCTCAAGGTCCTTAACATAAGCACCTGTGCAGGGTCCCTTTTGCTGCAGGATGGAACATGTGCACAGGTTCCTGGCATTAGCCTGGGCAGCTCCTAGGGAGGGGGCATTATTCTACCCAGCAGCACACTATTGATCTCAGGTGACAACTAAAATTGGACGCCCCCTCTCCACCCTCCAATCTTTTCTAATTTAAACATTCCGGGAAAAGTAAACCACTACCTCAAGGTGCAAGCAAGACAAGGCAAATCAGAACCCTAGGGCTCTCCATCCATGACCATACAATTGCCCAAATCTCTTCAAAATAGTCTGTTTAGTTTTCCAGACCTGGCTATTTTCCCTCCAAAGGCCGACCTGACTGCAGAAATCCCCTCCAGGGGGAAGCGCCCAGCGGTGGAGGGAGGGCAGGCGGTGGCAGAGTGGGGAGCCTGGGACCCCACTAACCCCCTGCTGAGAACTCTGAGCCTGGTTTAAGGGAGCAGAAGCAGTGGTCCCCTTTGGCCCTGCCCTCAACAGCGGGATCCTTGGGCGTCTCCCCGCGCGGCCACGAGGGGGCGCGCCGTCCCTGTCCTAGGAGCCCTCCTAGGGAAGAAGCAGGCCCTGGGATGTGTTCAGCGTGTGGAGTGTTGTGGGCTGGTGTCAGCCCAAGGGCCCAGGGGTTGCGGACTTTTGGTCCTCCCCTCCCCCCCGCAGTGTCCAGGGCTGGGGGAGGCTGTGGGGACTGGTTTGAACTGTACAGGTGCAGCCATGGCACTCGGTGTCCTCCAACCAGGGTCCGAAGGGAAAGAGAGAGAGAGCTAGAGAGAGCAAGAGAGAGTTGTATCTGCTCTTCGCGGGCTGTTGGAAAGTCCTCCCTCATGTTTCTCTCTGGCTGGCACAGCCTTCCCTGGGCTGGGTGGGGGGGGGGTTGTGTAGGGTTTGGGGGGCCATAGCTGCAGGGAGAGGAAAGAGTGGTAACCAATTCAGGAGACAGAGGAGACTGGGCAGGTGAGGAAGGAAGCCAGGGCACGGGAAGGGAGAAGGGGAAGGGGGACTGGAGGAGGAGAAGGAGGAACACCAGTACTAAAATCCAAGTTGGGAGGGGAGCTGGGGGGGCAGGGAGATGGGGTGGGGTTGGGGACTGAGGCGAAGCCCTTGACTTCACGGACGGGGCTTGTCTGATGCAAACCAGGCAACATGGCGGTGGGGTTCTGCAACTTAGAATTCGTGGGGCTGAGGAGGTAGCAGCGCTGTTGCGTCCATCCTATTCGGAAGCGTCGTGTGGAGGGTGAGGATGCTTGCGACAGGAGTGGGTGCCGAGGGTGTTGGGGTGCGCCTAGGCGAGTGAGCCTGTGTGTCCGGTGGAAGGGGGGTGAGACTGGTGTGGGGCGGAGGCGGAGGGAGTCACACTTACCCGGCAGGGGAGACTCCGGGATCAAGCAGGTGGTTTTCCCAGGGGAGGCCCTTCCATCATACCAGGGACATGCTGACCCCCGCGATTTCCCCGAGTATGGACAACTCCTCTGCATTATTTGTGGCAGTGGCTGTGGGGGGCTGCTTTTGCTCTTTCACCTGTTGTTGGTTGTTTAAGAATAGCCTTTGTTTTCTTATTCATTTTTCTGTTTGTTTGTTTTGTCTTTTCCATGACTTTGGCTGATGACATGGGCTGAAGAGGAAGCTCACTCAGGGGACACCAGGACCCTGAAGAAAACACCTCTGCTTTTAAGGGCTGCTTTCTTGAGAATCTGGGTTTGGCTGTTTCTCAATCAAAAGCATGCAGGACAGTTTCTGTCCACTGGTCATACATCCCACCTTGGCTGTCGGGGTTTTTTCTGTTTTTCGCAGAGCAATTTCTCTGCTTATATTTCAGTATGTGGTTTGCAGTCCCTGATCCAGCAAAGGTGCTTTCTTTTCATTCCCCAGGGAACAGGGGTTTGCATCCCTTCTCCTTCCTCCCTCCCCTCCCCACCTATCCCCCCAGGCACCCTGCAAAGCCTCACCCAATCCCCAGACTCCATATCCTTGATTAGGCCACTTGGTAGCCTACCTAGTATAGCCTTGCTCCAGAGGACCCATCCGAGACTAGAGAGGGTCCGGCTTGATGTACTATTTATTTATTGTAAGTTTATTTGTTGAAGTAATCCCTACACCCAAAGTAGGTATAGGGCTCATGAAGCCAGATGGAGACTCCCCTGCTCTCCTGACTGAGCCAGCCAGATGCCCCCTGACAGGCTTTAAAGAGGCACCTCTGTCTACTCACAAAGAACCCGCTGGGTTTGGCACCACAGACCTTTCCCAAACAGCAGGTTAGCTCTAGGACAAAGGGCCGTGGGCCTTCTGCAGCTCTTGGGCTCAAGCAAAAACTGTCCCTACTGATGTACCTGCATTGCTTTGTCAAACTGAGCTTGAAGGGGTTTCTGGCTTCAGGCTTTCACCAGAGCTGGTGTTTTTTTCTCTAC
Organism: Eumetopias jubatus; assembly: GCF_037043125.1. Lineage (NCBI taxonomy): Eukaryota > Metazoa > Chordata > Mammalia > Carnivora > Otariidae > Eumetopias > Eumetopias jubatus. The sequence continues at coordinate 743,821 of NW_028274838.1, read as the reverse complement.
TCCCTAAAGGCCTCTATTCAGAATCTACAACTGAGGGTCTTCCAACTTTGATTTTCACTTAGGGGAGCCACACCAACTGGGACTCAGCAACGGGTTACTCTTCTGCCAGATACAATTAAACAAAAGAGCAACAGCGTCACACAAGATGTGCAAAGTGGAGATTTCCAAGATCCTGGGCATCAGGCAAAGGGGACAGCCATCCCGGACACATGGCAACACAATGGTGAGCAGAGCCCTAGAGCTGCTCAGAGGTACTGGCTCTAGAGAGTTTCCAAGCAAGGCACTGGGGGGAGGGGAACTTGAATAGGAGCCCCATGGAGCTCCTGGAATTGAGGACACTGATCTGAGAGAACCCAGGACTGAGTCTCAGGGAGGAAAGAGCTGCAGGAAGTCACCTAGCCAGAGTTGTGGAGGGGCCCTGGGGAGGCATGGACAGCAAGTCAGGGGGTAATCCTTTCCAAAGGGCCTGGTGCTCACACGGTGCTGGGAACAGTGCCTGTGTCCAACAGATAGACTAAGCAAAAGTAACCCTCTTAATTTGTGACGAATAGGGTGGAAGACAGGGGGAGGGCTTGCTACAGTACCTGGAACTCATGGTGAGTCCTCCACGGAGCCCTGCTCTGGGCCACTGAACTATGCATTGAAGCAACAGCAGAAATGTTTCCAAGTAACTTCAGTGCATCCCTGAACAAAGCTCAATATTATAGAAAACACAAAAATATCCAGCAAACAGCAAGGTAACATTCACAGTGTCTGGCGTTCCATCCAACAGTTTGAGGTATGCAGACAAAGGGGGGAAATGAGCCCTCCTGAAGAGATGGATCACTCATCTGAAAATGACCCAGAGCTGACAGCAAGATGGGAATCACCAGAGCACAAGAAAGCATTTGTTCTAACTGCATCCCATTGGTGAAAACATTCAGCAGATACATGGAAAATGTTAAAAAAAAAAAAAAAAAAAAGGACCCAATCTCACATGAAGAGATGAAAACCACAATGTCTGAAAGGAAATGTACTGCAAGGGGCTGATGGTGATTAGGGAAGGCAGAAGAAAAACGTTCAATAGGAATCCAAAAGAATCTGCAGATCCTGCTGTTGCCTTCTGAACCACCTTAACCATTCCAATCCATGAACACAGGATGTCTTTCCACTTGTTGAGGTCTTCCTTAATCTCTTGCAGCAATATTGTGTAGTTTTCAGTGTACAGGTTTTGTGCCTCCTTGACTCAATTATTCTTCGATACCATTCGGGTGGGTGCTGTTGTCCATGGAATCGTTTTCTTAATTGACTTTCCCGGTGTCCATTCCTAGGTTATAGAAACACCTGATTTGTCTGCCTTGTACGCTGCAACTCTGCTGAAATAGGTTATGGACTCTAATAGTCGTGGTTTCTGTGTGTGTGTATTTGGTATTTTTCTGTATACAGGAGTATGTCATTTGCAAATCCAGATACAAATTGTCCCTTGAAGAACCTGGGGGTTAGGGGTACAGAGTCCCACAATTGAAAATCTTTGTATAACATTTGAGTCCCAGAAAACATAGCTACTAATAGCCTACTGAAGTCTTACAGATAACAAAAACGGTTGATTAATACATATTTTGTGGGTTTCTTGAATTATGTACTTTATTCTTTTGATACAGTGAGTTAGAGTGAAAATATCATTGAGAAAATCATAAGGAAGAGAAAATGTATTTCTACATTTGTACTAGACTGTATTTGTAAAAAAAAAAATAAAAATCAACCCATGAGTGGACCGACATTGTTCACTAAAATTCAAAGCCATGTTGTTCCCCAGTCAACTATAGTTTTATTGCTTCGTTTTCAAATGTTTTCCCTTCACCTTCAGGTTTTTAAACAATTGAGTCATAACTGATTCCCCATGTGAGATCAGTTTCACATGGCAACACAGGGATTGGACGACTCTATAAATTATGTTAGGCTGATTACTAGTGTAGCTACCCTCTTTCACCTCGCAGAGCTGTTACTGCACCACCGACTACATAATATGAGATCTGTCCTCTAACATTGTTTTTAAATCTTCACTGTGGATGATGTTTTGACAGAGTATAGGTTTCTATGCCCTCCCCTCCCCCCACCACTACCATGGGCCGCCTTTGGACTTTCCAGAGAGGAGCAGTGACATGTAGGAAGTCCCTATTTTAGGCCACTGCAGCCCCTGATCTTGGACCAGGATGCTCAGCCAGGGCCAGGGAAATATGGATTAGCAGGAACCCTTCTTTGCAAGCCCAGCTCCAATGTGAAGGACCAGAGTGCCTCTTCTAGCCTCCTGCAGGGATGGTTCAGCACCCAGGAGCTGACCCTACATAGAGGGCCAGAAAAGGGCAGATTCCCCTAAACGCAGCCCAAGTGTTCCATTTCGACTCAGAAGAAGGTGAACAGCAGCACAGGTTCTTTTCCCTATGCTGAGCTTCCACGGGGGGAGCCTCAGTGCCACTGCAGGAGGGAGCATCAAAGGGAACCTTTGGATGTTAACCTAAGCTTAGTGCTTAGAGCCCACCCAGGGGAACAAACCTACTTAAGATCCATCCAGATCTTGCCAGCAGCTTCCATGGGTCCTGCAGCCTTCACTTCCTCTAGGAATCTCCAGCCAGCTGGTACCCTATCTTTGCTTGCTTCCCCCTGGTGTCCTTGGGCCACTTGAAGGTCTGTTCCCTTAAGTAGTCTGCCGCCTGGTGGATTCCAGGGGAACTGCCAGGGCCTGAGGCTGAAGGCACAGGCACTGAACCCCTGACTCCAGCTGGGTGGTCAGAAACCAGGCTCTGAGCCACCACCTGCTGGGACTCCAGGATGTGGCCCCTCACCAGGCAGTGTTTGCCTGGGGACCCCAGGACCCACTGATGTGCGAGGGTCGCCTTCTTTCTTTTTTTTTTAGGTGAAATTGACATACAATAAATTTCACCCATTGTCAACAATGACAGAGTTGTTCAGCTAGTGCCCTAGTTTGTTTCAGAGGCTTCCTTCACCTTCCCACACTCCCTCCAGCCCCTCTGCAGACAGTCTCCGCTCCCTCCTCCAGCCCCAAGCAGCACTGATTTGCTTTCTGTCTCTGTGCATTGCTCCTTTCTGCACATTTTACATAAGCCGAATGAGACAGTCTGTAGTTCTTGGTGACTGGCTTCTTTCACTTAGCATCCTTTTGAGGTTCCTCCATGCTGTAGCTTGGATCAGATTTCTGTGCCTTTTGTTGCGGAATAGATGCCATGGTACACATAGGAAACATTTGGTTTGTCCATTCACCAGCCGATGGCCCTTTGTGTTGCTGTCAGTTTTTGCCCATTGTGAATAACGCTGCCCGGAACATTTCTGACGAGACTTGAGCGGACATATGTTTTTATTCTCTCAGATAGATTCCTAGTTGTGGAATGGCTGGGTCCTATGGCAAGCTTGTGCTGAACTCTTAAGAACTCTCAAAGTGGCTTCTGCAGGAGCTGTTATATTTTACGTTGCGACCAGCAATATAGGAGGGTCCAGTTTCTGCTCATCCTCAGCAACACTTGGTATCGTCTTTGGGACGTAAGCACACTAGTTGGTGTAAAATGGTACCTGGTTTTCCTTGCATTTCTTTGAGAAATAATAACATATTACTAATAACATTGATTACCTTTTTATGTGTCTCCTTTGGTACATGTGTATTCGACTCTTATACTGGCTTAAACGAGTGTGTTGCTTCTGCCCATTGAGTGAGTTCAAAGTCCTCTTGTCTCTCGTGAACGTGAGTCCCCATTGGGTATTTAATCCACAAATATTTTCTCCTAATCAGTGGCTTCTCTGTTCCTTTTCTCAGTGGCAATATTTGATGCAAAAACTTCTTCTTCAATTTTCTCTTACGTATCGTGCTCTTGCCGTAGTGACTTAGAACTCTTTGCTTACTGTGAATTCCTGACCATTTTCTCCCATGTAGTCCTCTTGCACAATAGTTTTGGCTCTTATACTTAGATCTGTGACCATTTTGAGTTCATTGCTGTGTAAGTTGTGATTTCCAGCAACAGCTGTGGGGGAGCTTTGTCCTGACAGGTTTAGGAGAGCCTAGGGGACACTTGTGTTTCAGAGTTAGTCTCCCCTGGGCCAGGAATGGAGATTTGACCCTGCAGCACCTGTTAGTGAAAGGCTGAGTGCCTTTGGGGAGGGGAGATACATGGGGGCTGTGGTCATATACGGCATGTACTCCCCGTTCTCTGGGACTGGGTACAAAGGAGCTCCAGGAGCCCCAGGGCAGTCCTGCTCACAGGTGCCTTTAGAGGCAGAAACACACTGAGAGCAGGAGAGCATAACACAGAAAAGACCCCAGGGATCCCAGCGGATCTAGGTTGGGATCCTAGAGGGTATTCTATGGATGGGCACATTTTCCATGTATATGCCCTTCTATGGGTGGGTGGGAAAGAGGACTCGCACACAGTCGGAACTCAGGAAACATGCCCAGAAGGAGTGGAGCGGATTGAAGGCATGTCCCACAGTTTGCAGTATTTTTCCAACATGAAAATCATGGTATTTGCCTGCATCAAAGGTGCTGGGGGGACGCATGCTGCCTCGGTCAGTAGAGCGTGCAACTTTCATCTCAGGGTCATGCATTAGAGTCCCACGTAGGTGATGGAGCCTAGCTGAAATTTAAAAAAAATAATAATAAATAGAAAACGAAGAGGTGCATGCTTCAGGAATCAGAATTACTCCCCCTAAGGTAAGGAGGGGGCATCTACCTTGGTCCTTGCAGTTCAAGAGCCATTCTGAGCACTACAGAATCCTAAATGTAGATTAACCTAGAGAACCTACACTTTTAATATTTGTTGGGTTTCCCCTGTGTGGTTAGAGGTCCACTGGCAGACAAAAGTTGACATGCTGAGCACAGAAGCGGACCAAGAAACAGACTATTACCTGGATGCACCACATTATTCTCCGTCCTCACTGCAGTCTCCCTGGAAATGGGAATGGGCAATCGAAATGCCTGGTATTCAACACAGGTTAAGAAAAAATGGAAAGTTTGGGTTAACAGTTTAAATTATTGTGTCCTCAGATTGACTTTGATGGCAAGTGGAGACTCTGTTGCACGTCTTCTAGGTTCTGCAGGTGGAAATGAGGGGCTAAGGGACAAACTAATTATACAACTCAGAATAACTTTGGTAACTTAGTATCTTCACACTTGACACAGTTTTCTTTCATTTTGTCTGATCCCATAGTCTCATGCTTGAGTCTAAACACATTTGTACAAGGAAGGTGATATCAATACCACACCTAAAATCTGTACCGCTAAATGTTGTAGTGCTTATTCCTAATGGTACTTTAGGCTTGTTTCTAACTGCCTGTAGCTACGTTTCGGCTGACTCTCAAGGCAGCCCATTCTAACCATGTGTGCACTTCTCTTTGGCCCCACCACCAGGTGAAGCAGTGCATCTGAGCTGTCTCCATCGCTGGGGGAAGGATGTAGGTCAGATAGGTAATAAAGAGAAAGGGGGACTGGGGTGCAGCAAAAAGAAAGCATGCTTATGTGTGGGTTGATTCCAGAGAGGACCATTGCATTGCTTTTTAAAATTTTTTAATTTACTTATTTGAGAGAGAGTACTTGAGATATCAGGAGCGGTGGTGGGGGTAGTGGAAGAGGAACAGAGAGAAGCTGACTCACCACTGAGCAGGGAGCTGGACATACGGGCTTATCCCAGGACCCTGGGATTCTGACCTGAGCCAAAGACTGACACTTAAACAACTGAGCCACCCAGGTGCGCTTTAAAATAATTTTTAAACTAATCTGGTCCACTTAACATAGGCATTGTATTAGTTTCACATAAGGTCATGGGATTTATTTTGTATTTCTTTTTTAAATATTATTTATTTATTTAGAGCAGGGGTGATGGGCAGACGGAGAGGAAGAAAGAATCCCAAGCTGACTGCACTGAGCATGAAGGCTAAACTGGGGCTCAATCGCATGACCCTGAGATCATGACCTGAGCTGAAATCAAGAGTCAGACGCTGAACCGAGAGAGCCACCTTGGTATTTCTAAGAATGATATGTTTAGCCTTCTCTCTGAAATAGGCACTGAGTAATGAGCAAGGCGGAGAGAAACCATAGTACCCATAGGCGCCAAGGTCAGATTGCCCAAAATGTACCACAATGGCATATTTGGGGGAAACAGAATGCCACAACGACCACTGGTGCATGTTCATTCAGACTCCAAGATCTCTGAGAAAACTCGAGATTGCAGGGTTAAAAATAACCTGAAAGGATCAGAGTGAAATGCCCTTGGGATGTGTGTGCTCTGATCTAAAGTACACAGCAGAAGATGTTTTGTAGATAGGAAGCCAGCTGTAAACAGCACACTGTGCATTCCCTTTTTTGTTTTCTTATCCTGTGTTAAAGACCGAGTACAATGCTGTTTACAATTAATTGATCACAGCCAGTTGCAGATTTCTTTATTCCTTCTCCACTGCCATTACTTCACTTGACTAACCCTGTGTACGTGGAAGATGCGCCTTACTAAGCCCCTGCTGTAAATCATTATAGTACTATATCACTGTAGAAGGTATATTAGATTATGGAAAATAAACCTCAGGACCTCGGGCTGTTTGCTTGGGGTCCCCTGTGCCTCGCTATACTGTCGTCTCTTTTTCTTTTTTTAAAAGATTTATTTATTTGAGAGAGAGAATGAGATAGAGAGAGAGTGAGCATGAGGGGGGGGAGGGTCAGAGGGAGAAGCAGACTCCCTGCTGAGCAGGGAGCCCAATGCGGGACTCGATCCCTGGAATCCAGGATCATGACCTGAGCGGAAGGCAGCCGCTTAACCAACTGAGCCACCCAGGCGCCGCGGTAGTCTCTTTTTCTCAGTTCCTTCGCCACCCCAGGTCCCCGACTCTCTGAGGTCGACAATATTGATTATTTTGAATTGAAGCTACCCAAAAAGAAACTGGTACCAGGACACTCAAACCCTCCTCTGTCTCCCTGAAAGCAGGAAACCAATCTCCCATATGAAAAAGGCACCCCCTGTACTAAGAAGTAAAAAGACATCCTTCTCACCAGGGTTTCTAAATTCGGTCTAGACACTCTCTAAATTAAAACTCCCCCAAATCCCTGAGAAATGTATTTTCTCCTTGTCTAAAATGCATAAAAACTGTCTGCCTTAATACTTTATATTTCTTTAAGGGTCTCCATTTCAATATCCGTTCTCCATGCGTATTCAATGTCTCAGTGAAACTTAATTCTTACTTAAGCTGGGAGACCAGGACAGGTAACAGAGGAACTTCTCCTTCCCTGCATACCTTTTTTGTGATCCTAATATCTTAGCCAATGATTTGTAAAGGAAAGAAGTAACAGAATTATATACCTGGGAAAAAGATTTGTCCCCAGGAAGGAATTTCTGGTATTTTTAACAGTGGAAATATCTACATTTGATCCAAAGTCTCCTAAAAAGTATTTATTTTTAAGTTGAACTTCTAATTTAAGTGTCCCCTGAAATTCAGATGTGCCTTCCCAGAGGGTACGTTAGGAGACTCCACAGGGAAGCTCGCAGCCAAGTCCTGTGTGGGGGCCGTGCTGCCATCAAGTGCTGAAGGAGTTTGGGAAAATCTCTTCATCTCTCTGCGCTCAGCTTCCTCATATGTAAGATAAGGTTGTTATTCAAATTCTCCACGGTCCCTTCCTGCTCAGTTTCTGTGAGTGCACAAGGGTCTGCGGTGCCTTTGAAGCAGCCCTGGGGACTGCAGCTGAGACCTGACTTGGTCCCTTCACTGTGTGTCTCTTGCAGGAGCCTGAGCTGAGCCCACACTGAAAACAGAGAACAGAGGGAGCATTTGGGAGACAGAAAATCAGCAGGTTTGGAGGATGAGAATAACGCAAAGAAGGACAAGGCAATGGTGGAGCAGGTGGTTGCCCAAAGGAGGTAAGAAGAAGGACAAGTTGGGTCCAGAAAAATCAGGGGAAACTGAGGAATGCATACAGCGGCATCCAACTCTGCAAGGAGCAGCCTGAGCTGAGCAAGGAGAACGAGGAGAGTAACTTCGTCCACGGTGAACCTGTGCACCTCCCGAGGAGCCCCACAGAATGGATCGGGGTTGGTTTGTACTGCAGGGAAGCACCAGTTCCAAGAGGAGGAGGAGGAGGAGGGGCACCTGGGTGGCTACATCTTTAAGCGTCTGCCTTCAGCTCAGGTCATAATCTAAGGGTCCTGGGATCGAGCCCCGCATGGGGCTCTCTGCTCGGCGGGAAGCCTGCTTCTCCCTCTCCCGCTCCCCCTGCTTGTGTTCCCTCTCTCGCTATGTCTCTCTCTGTCAAATAAATAAAGAAAATCTTAAAAAAAAAAGAGGTGGACGATGTAACCATGAGGTTCTGCCCCAGACCCCTAGCTTTGACCTTGGAGCTCCCTCACGGTCGATGTTCTCCAAGTAAGTGTGGGCTTAGAGGGATCAGTGATGTTTGGATAAAGGTTGGACTTGTCCATTCTTACCACAAAGAGTTCTACCCTAAGGTCAGGAAGGGCCAGGTTAGGAGACCCTTGCCTCTGAGGCAGTGATACCAATTATATTCTTCTGAATTTATGGTTGTCAAAGACTTTACACACCTTTGTCTTGACCGTGTGTTGAGTGTTTCATTTTCCTTAGTCTCTGTTATGAACTTGGAATTCTGACATCAATAAGATTTCACAGAGGAGGTCAAAGCAGTGAGAGGAAGAATGCAAACAAAATCTTGTAGCTCAGCGCCCCTGGGTGGCTCAGTTCATCGAGAGCCTGCCTTCAGCTCAGGTCATGATCCCAGGCTCCAGGGATCAAGCCCCATTGAGGGGGGTGGCTCCCTGCTCAGCAGTGGAGTCTGCTTCCCCCTGTCCCTTCCCCAGCTGTTCTCTTTCTCTCTGTCTCTCTCTCACTCTTGCTTTCTCCCTCACGCTGTCTCTCAAATAAATATATAAAATCATTTTAAAAACTGTTGTAGCTCTCCTAACCTGGGGTATGGTGGCAGTGCAGAGGATGGAGGGGGGAGGGGGCTAGGCCGAAGACATCTCTTCCTACTGAGAGAACCATTGAGAGGAATCCAAGAGGACAGTCCCTCTTCATCAGAGCTCACCACAGGGGAGTGTCATGGGGCATTGAGAGTGTAGGGCAGGCTCCTCTGGAAGGAAGGGTATTTGTTGCCTCCTGGAAGAAAGCAGAGAGCATTCGTGCATGTATTTGGGACAGGAATGTAGTTCAGATTAGAAATTTGCCACCCCCTTTATCAGATCCATGAAGGAATGTCTCCGAGAGCTTCCTCAGTGCTTGGTTTGGTCCTAGGAGTCATGAGTACAGAGATGAGTAAAACATTATCCCAATTGTCGTGGGGCTCTCAGTCTAGTTACCAGAAGTCATGAAAAGTGTAGTGGTGGTGGATTCCTTGGAGGAAGTGGCCAGTGCTGCCTGGGGATGGCCTGGTCTCCCTCCGTGTTTTCCAACAGCTGGATGACCTGTCCTGACCCAGGGACCCTGGGCCTCAACTCAATTTCAGCCTCTCAGGACACAGCCAACACCTAGGTTCCATGTAAACCCAAAGCAGTCAACACTATGAAGGTCTGCAGAGGAAACTGCTGCTATCAGTAGCTCCCCACTTTGTCTTGGCCAACTGGAAAATAGAGGCGAGTTCATTAAGTCTTGTAGGGTCATCCTTGCCCTAATGATCAGGGATTAGTCTTTCTCTCTGTTAAGTGAAATACTTTCTAGCTTCAGTATTCTCTCTCCACTTAAAAACTTTGGAACTATTGGCTAAAGTATAGATCAAGTAGCTACAGTGAAAAAGGGGTAAAGCAACTTCCAAGCTGCAGTGAGAATGTGCAGAAACTCTTATACTGAATAATAATCGGACAAATCACTTTTAAATTGCACAAAAGGTTTATACAGTAATTCTGGAATAGACAATGTAAGTCTGTCGCTTTCTCCTTCTTCTTAACATTGCTTTGATAATTTAAGATCATTTCCATTTCCATATAAACATTTGGATCAGCTTAGAAATACTTACTAAAATGTCTGCTAGAAGGTTGATTGGCATTGTATTAGATCTTTTGATCAATTTGGGAAGAATTGTCCTCTAACCATAATGAGTCTTCCAATCCACCACAAATTTTATCTCCCCATGTATTTAGTTCTTTAATTTCTGGAAGTAGTGCTCTGCAGTTTTCAGTGTAATGTTCTGACACATATTGTGTCTGATAAGACAATGCAATAGGAAAACTGGTCAAAAGACTTGAAGAAGAAATGCTTCACAAAAGAAGATACACAAATGGCCAAAAAGCACTTGAAAAGATGCTCCACTTGAAACCATTGAAAAGCATGAAGTTGAACATAAATCAAAAGGGATTCACTAATGTCTCTGCAAGGCTCCATCTTAAACTAAGTAACCTTTTCCTTCTCTTCTGCAAACCTCTGCTCCTCCCTTCTAAGCCTTTTGTTTCAGGAGCCTGGTACCACCCTAAAGACAGGATGAAGGAGGCTGGCAGCATGCACACAATTTCTGTCAAAATAAAACACCCCCCCGCCCCTTCCTTCAGGGGGAGGGGACTTACAGTTTTTGAGGGCCTTGGCCTGTTCTAGCCCCCTGTGCCCCGAAAAGCAATAAAGCTATTGTTCCTCAATATTCCAAACTCTGTCTTCGTCTTATATTTTGGCTCTGAAGCACAGAGGTCAGTTTTCGACGGTACACTCAGCCACTGGGAAGATAAATTAATACTACAGTGAGTTACCATTACACAACCATCCCCGTGGCTAAAATTACGAAGACCGAAAACATATGTGGTGAGGATGTAAAGTAACTAGACGTTTCATACACTTGTGGGAATGAAAAATGGTCCAACCACCGAGAAAAGCTGAACCACAGATAAACATTTACCAATCACGTGAACGGCCATTCCTCTCCTAAGGATTTACACAATATGGCCACACAGCAAACTGCACATGAATATTCATCATAGCTTTATTCCCCATGGCCAAACCCAGGAAACTGCATAGATGGCCATGAATAGGTGAATGTACAGACCAAATATATCCATACAGAGGAATACTCCTTAGCAATGAAAAATTCTGAACTGGTGATCCATTAGTAATATGGATAGATATAAGAATCCTTAGGCTGCACGGAGGAATGTAGGCATAAAAGAGTTCCATTTCCATAACGTGGTTAAAAATCAAGCCGTCTTTGATGCCAGTGGTTGCCTGGGGCTGAGGGTGAAGGCAGTGAGAGACTTCAATGGATCCACCCAAGGGAAGCTGTGAGGTAGAAGAAATGCCCTGTGTCCTGAATGGAGCAGTAGTTTCAATTGTATGTACATCTGTGAAAATGCATTTAGTTGTACAGTTTATCTTTTTTAATTTTTATTTGTTGAGAAAGCACTCACACTGCATCCTCTCTCTCTTACCCTCCAAAGGAGGAGAAGAACGATCATCAGTGGCAATGGGCAGCTGTGGAAACAACACCTAAAATCACGTTCATGCTCAGGAGAGAACAATGTGCCTCCTCCTTGAGGTTTCAGGTCCTCTACACGTTCAGAGAAAATTCTCTAGTAACAAACTGTAGAAATGAACTGGAGGGTATTATGCTAAGTGAAATTAAGTCAATCAGAGAAAGACATGTATCCTATGACCTCACTGATAGGAGGGATTCTTAATCTTAGGAAACAAATTGAGGGTTGCTGGAGTGGTGGGGGTGGGAGGGATGGGGTGCCTGGGTGATGGGCATTGGGGAGGGTATGTGCTATGGTGAGCACTGTGAATTGTGTAAGACTGATTAATCACAGACCTGTACCTCTGAAACAAATAATATATGTTTAAAAAAAGAGAGAGAGAGAAGCTAGTAGGAAGGGAAAAATGAAGGGGAGGAAATCGGAGGGGGAGATAAGCCATGAGAGAAGATGGACTCTGAGAAACAAACTGAGGGTTCTAGAGGGGAGGGGTGGGGGGATGGGTTACCTGGTGATGGGTATTAAAGAGGGCACATTCTGCATGGAGCACTGGGTGTTATGCACAAACAATGAATCATGGAACTCTACATGAAAAACTAATGATGTAATGTATGTTGATTAACATAACAATAAAAAATTTTAAAAAATAATAAAAAAGAGAGAGAGAAGCTAGTAGGAAGGGAAAAATGAAGGGGAGGAAATCAGAGGGGGAGACGAACCATGAGAGACGATGGACTCTGAGAAACAGAGGGTTCTAGAGGGGAGGGGGTGGGGGGATGGGTTAGCCTGGTGGTGGGTATTAAAGAGGGCAGCATTGAAGGGAGCACTGGCTGTTATAGGCAAACAATGAATCATGGAACACTACATCAAAAACTATTGATGTAATGTATGGTGATTAACATAACATAATAAAATAAAATTAAAAGAAAGAAAGAAAGAAATGATCTCTGAAAGTACAGCCTTAATTGTACACTTTAAAGGGATGCCGTCTACTGTACCTAAATTATACCTCAGCAACATTCATGTAATAATCTACTATATTTCTCTATACTAGCAGTGAGCATTTAGAAAATGAAATTTTTAAAAAAAGGAAATGAAATTCAATAAACAGAGAGGAGATTCATGTCCACCTTCATTAAATGTATGAGAACACATGTAACAAAGATGCCTGAAAACTCTTGCTGAAATAAATTAAAGGATACTAAATAATTAGGAAAAAATATATCACATTCATGGACTAGACCACTCAAATTTGTTGGAACATCAAATCAGCATTATTCTGATTCATACTGGAGAAGGCAATTTGGGGGCAAATTTACAAGCTAATTCTCAAATGTATTTGGAAATCAACATACCTAAATAGCCAAGACAACCTTGAAGAATTAAATTGGAGAAATTTACTAAATTTTAAACCTCACCGTAAAGCTACAGTAATTAAGGTGCTCTTAATGGTGTAAGTAACACAATGTAAATATATCAATGTGAGAGAGCAGAGAGTAATAAAATTTCCTGATACGCATATACATTTTTAAAATTTTTCTTTTAATTTTACTTCTTTTCAATTATTTTCTTTTTAAGTAATCTCTGCATCCCACATGGCGCTCAAACTCAAAAAAAAAAAAAAATAAAAGGTTGTGAGTTTTACCTGAGCACTGATTAGTACAGCTGCATGGGACAGGGAATCTTTACCAGGAGAGAGTGTCATGACAAAGGAAATTTTGATAAAGGGTTATATACCAAAATATATTTTTTACATAAAAAGTGACAAATTTTTATACAAAAGACATTGTAGAAAGTCACTGCATTTCCCGGTCTTAAATTTCTAGTACATGTAGGGCTGTATGGCTTTAATGTTATGGGAACCAGGGAAGTGTCTTCCTTTTTCTTATCTTTTCCAGAATGCTCCTTTTGGGTTCTTTTCTTTCATAAAGCAGATGTCCAATGTGTGCTTGGGGTGAAATAGAGCCCATGCATTGAGGTTTTGTGGATTCATTTTGACCTTGGTAAATGTGAAAGCATCGCTTCCTTGGGAGCCCAGGGGCAGGACCCACAAACATTAAAGGTGGACAATTGCCTTTATCAGTGCTACAGCGACCTCCTAAGTCTCTGGCTCCTAAGATCTAGGGGGGAACCTGTGCTGAAGAAGTGAAGAGGTGCTTCAGGGCACCACTTCCCCTGCCTGCCTGTTTCTCTCTCCTCAACCTCAGCTTCTATGCCACTGAACACCACTGCACACATCTACTGTGGACATCATCCATCATTGACCCATGACCTCGAACTGCCCATGTTTGCTTCCAGGAATACAACCACAGGTCAATGGCATGAGGTCAACTCAAAGAAATCTAGCAAGCCATGGTCCACCTTTTTAAAATTGTTCCAAATTTTTAAAAAATATTTTTCCAGTATAGTTAACATACAGTTCCATGAGTTTCCAGTATATAACATGGTGATTGAACATTTCCATACATTGCCCAGTGCTCATTACCACAAGTACACTTCTTAATCCCCATCACCTCACCCATCCCCCAAGCCCCCCTACCCTCGGCAACCATCAGTTAGTTCTCTATAGTTAAGGGTCTCTTTCCTGGTTTGTCTCTCTCCCTTTTCTATTTCCTTTGCTTACATGTTTTGTTTCTTAAATTCCACATAGGAGTGAGATCATGGGGTATTTATCTTTCTCTCACTGACTTATTTCACTTAGCAGAATACACTCTGGCTCCATCTGTGTCCTTGCAAATGGCAAGATTTCATTCTTTTTTTTGGCTGAATAATATTCCATGGTATAAATAGATAGATAGACAGATAGATAGATAGATAGATAGATATAGATATGTGTGTGTGTGTGTGTGTGTGTGTGTGTGTACACACATATATATATATATATCTTCTTTATCCATTCATCTTTCGATGGACACTTGGGTTGCTTCCATATCTTGGCTATTGGAAATAATGCTGTAATAAACAAGATACGGGGCATATATCTTTCCAAATTAGTGTTTTCACTAATTTCATTTTCTTTGGGTAAATCCCCAGTAGTAGAATTACTGGGTCACATGATAATTCTATTTTTAATTTTTTGAGGACCATCCATACTGTCTTCCACAGTGGCTGCACCAGTTTGCATTCCCACCAACAGTGCATGAGGGTTCCTTTTTCTCCACATCCACACCAACACTTGTTTCTTGTGTTTTTGATTTTAGCCATTCTGACAGGTGTGAGGTGATAACCTCATAGTGGTTTTGATTTGCATTTCCTCAATGATGAATGATGTTGAGCATCTCTTCACCTGTCTGTTGGCCATCTATATGTCTTTTCTGGAGAAATGTCTATCCATGTCTTCTATTTTTAATTGGATTATTTGGGTTTTTGGGTGTTGAGTTGTATGTGTTTTTTTTTAAGATTTATTTATTTATTTGACAGAGAGACACAGCGAGAGGGGGAACACAAGCAGGGGGAGTGGGAGAGGGAGAAGCAGGCTTCCCGCTGAGCAGGGAGCCCAATGCGGGGCTCAATCCCAGGACCTTGAGATCATGACCCGAACCGAAGGCAGACGCTTAACAACTGAGCCACCCAGGCGCCCCGAGTTCTATATGTTCTTTATTTATTTTGGATACTAACCCCTTATCAGATATGTCATTTACAAATATCTCCTCCAATTCAGTAGATTGTCTTTTTGTTTTGTTGATGTATTCCTTTGCTGTTTAGAAGATTTTATTTTGATGGGTCCCGACAGTTTATTTTTGCTTTTGTCTCCTTTGCCTTAGGTGACAAATCTAACTCTTGCTTTTCTGGGTTGTGCTTCATGGAAACACAGGATGGAGAGAGAGCCACAATGTTTCCCCAAGGTCAGCCTATGCTCTGGTGGAGTTGGTACCTTTGTGGGAGGCAATCAGTTATGTCCTTTCACGGATGCCTTTCCAGTGTTCCACATCAGCTCTCAGTTCTGGGCCCTAAAAGGAAGCTCACCAAGATGAGGCCCTATCCATACCTCCTCTAATGCTGGACCCTAGGGAAAAGCCAGGGGCAGGAGTATAGAAGCTGCATCCATGTGTGAGAACTCATCACCCTCTGAAATTGCCGGTGTTGGTGCTCTTGGCCTCAGATCCTCACCTGCCGACAACAGCCCTCTCGGCACCTGTCACAGGGTACTGTCAGGACCAGTAGAAAGGTGAAAGCATCTGGGAAAATATCAAGCAGTCAATGTGAACAGAGGTGGGGGCCTCCCCCAAGGTACATACATGCGGTGACTCTGTCTGAAGGAGAGTGCTGGCTGGACTCCAGTGCTCCACTTCTCCATGTGCAGCGAGCACCCAGCCACAGAGTCTCAGGCCCCTTCCTAAGGATGGGGGCTGCTTGGACAGTATGCAGTGATAATAAAGTCTTTATTTGTCTGACATTCTGTACTATTCAGAGTGTATCTGCAAGTACTATGCTCAATTGATCCAATTAATCTTCATGGTCCCAATTGTAGATAGACAGGTATTAGTATGTTCACCTAAGCAAACAAAATGAATGGTTGCTTTGCAAAAGAAGAAATACAGGTAACTAACAGATTCAAACTAAAACAAGATACTATTTTTCATCTGTCATATTGACAAGAATTATTTCAAAAGTTAATGTTTGTTTGGCATTTTGTAAAGCTCACTGAGTCACTATTAAGTACCAGGCAGTAGGAGAGACAGAAAGGACATACAGACCTGGATTAGTCCATCTGAGTCCTTGCCCTCAAGAGGCTTTGATCTAGAGCAGAGCTTCTCGACCTCTGCACAACTGACGTTAGAGTTGGGCTACCCTTTGTTTGCGGGAGAGGTTCCTGTGCTTGAAGGATGCTCAGCAGCATCCCAGCCTCTTCATACTAGATTCCAGTAGTACCCCATCCCCAGTTGAGATAACCAAAAATGTCTCCAGACATTGCAAAATGTCTCCTGGGCAGCAAAATTGCCCCCAGTTGAAAACCACTTGTCCAGGTTAACAAGAAAACTGGGAAATTGTGTTTATGAACTCGTGGTGAGAGTAGTATTTTAATTGGAGGGCAATGTGACAATGTGTCTTGAACTTCCTCAGACACCTTGCTCCAGCAATTTCACTTCTGCTAGGCCAGGGAAACAGCAAGAGAGCTTAGTGTAGCTTGGCTGTGAATGAAGAAAGCAAGCCTTGCTAGAAATTCTAACCCAAGTCTACACCCACCGGGATGTACACAAACTCAACACAGAAAACAGGTGAAATGTACCCATTACCAGATGCAACATAGTAAAATGAATATTGCCCAAGAAAAAGAGAAAAGTGTAATAGCAGCCGAGGAGCAAGTGATTCTCTACAAAGAAACAATAATCAGAGCAGAGAGCAACTTCTCCTCAGCCATAATAAAAGCCCACGGGAATGGAACGATATCTTTACGGACTTATGAGGAAAGAAAATCTAAAATTCTACATTACAACAAACTATTGTTCAAAAGTAAAGACAAAATTAAAACATTCTCAGACAAATAAAGATTGAAAGAAATGTTACCACTCACAGCATTAAAGACTTTTGGAAAGAAGCTGTTGACCAATAAGAAATGAGTAGCAAAGGCAGAGAATCAAGAGGCAGGGATCAAAATACCAGTAAACATATGGAGAACTAGTTCTTGTAATAAAAATAACCAGGATTACTAATTTAGGGAGGTTTAAAGATAAGGCCAAAGTAAAATACTGAAAACAGCATGTTAGAAAATAGAGTAAGTGGTCAAACTGCAAGGTTTCAATGTCTTCACGCTGTTGGGGGCGGGGGGGGGGGTAGCAGGCACAGTCCTGAGGTCCAGAGTTCACTAAAGCAAGTGTGCACGTCAAAGCTTACGGTCGGCCATGAAAAGAACTGCACTTGAATGGGGGACTTCCATACCAGCAGCAAAAGTAAAGGGAATAAAGGAACTTTGATCAGTTACTCAGTCTGTGCTAGGAGACTGAAAAGAAGGGAAAAAAATGTCAAAGAAAACTGCAATAAATAGAGAGTACAAAATACTGTTGTTGGAACTAGGTCTGAATTCATCAGTCATCACAGTAAATGTAAACGGATAAAATACTACAGTTAAAAGACAGATTTTGAGATAGGATTCATCCACCCATATGCTGCTTAAAGGAGCTGAAATAACATCAGAAAAGATGGATGTGAAAAGATGGGAAGAAGAAAAATGTCAGAAACGTGGCTGAGCAAGACAAAGGCCCAGTGGTCAACCTGAGACTAGGCCGAAAAAGAACCCCGCTGATAACCAGGTATTGTTGGCAAAGCCACATTTGGCCTGGCCTGGAAGGAAGTCCCCAACATGCTCCAAAACTGGAGATCACCTCTGAGAAGCCAAAGCTTTAAAATTCCTTGGCGAAGGTGAACTTCAGGAACGGTCTGAAAGGGTCAACCACGCTGGCCTCAGAGCACAGCCTCAGTGTCTACACCAGAAACACGCAGCTGCTGGGGTAGATACACAGGAAGGTTTACTAAACTGAACATCTTCAAAATCAAGAACTTATTACGCAAACAGAAATGCCCAGGAAATGTTCTCATGGGAGCCGTGTGGTGTGTCTGGGAGAAAAGGTCCTGTGGTCGCATGTTAGTCTTAGGGTCCTCGTGAAGCTTAATAAGCTGTTCCTGAAATCCACATGGATAAATAAATGAGAAAACTGGCCCTGACAATTTTGGAGAAGAATGTAAAGGAGGTACTGAACTCTGTCCTCATCAGTTAAGACCACACTAACTTAAGACACATTATTGTCCTAAGGATAGAAAAGTAGACCTTGGAACAGGAGAGCACAGAGACGACCATCTGGGAAGCTGCTATGGGACAGAAGTAGTGTTACTATCTCAGGGTGAAAAGATGGATTGGTCAATTACTGGTGCAGGGACAGCAAGCCAGCCATACGGATGTCCATCCTGCACCAGAACTAAATTCCACATGGAGTTAACACGTGAATGTTAAAAGGAAAAGCAAAATTTCTGGGACAACAATGATCACCTCATGTTTCCTGGGTGATTTTCAGGCACTGGGCACTCTTTCAAGGAGATTACACTAAATCTGAAAAACAATGAAGCCAACACTATTATCCCCATTTTATAAAGGAGAAAGTGGGGTCCAGAGAGAGGTCTCACCCAAGTCACAGAGTCGCTAGGTACTGTGGCCTACCAGCACAGTGCTCTATATAATACAGGGGACTCTACAGAGCGGGAGCAGGTATGCACTTCATAAACAAGACACCCAAAGCACAAGCCATAAGAGAAAAGATGGGAAAGTGGGACTAGGTTAACTTCAAAATCTTTGACATAAGACACCATAAGCCACATGAAAGACAAGCTGTAGTCTAAAAAAAAAAGTCTTTGGAATGCAACACAGTGAACAAAAAATAGCATCTAGACTACAAAAAGAACTAAAACTTGGGCACCTGGGTGGCTCAGTCGATTGGGCATCTGCCTTCAGCTTGGGTCATGATCCTGGGGTCCTGGGATCGAGTCCCATGTTGGGCTCCCTGCTCTGCGGGGAGCCTGCTTCTCCCTCTCCTCCCCACTTTTGCTCTCTCTCAGTATCTCTGTCTCTCTCTCTCTCAAATAAATAAAATCTAAAAAACATTAGAACTAAAAATTAATGAGAAAAATGCACCCAGGCCAATAGGAACACCAGCAGGTGACAGAGGGGAAGCGGGAGAACTATGCTCACATTTCTGAGCAACATGGAAAATGCAAATGAAGTAATAAGATATAACTTCCCCACAGTCAGGTCAGCAAAATGTGTACTTCGACAGTACCTTGCCGGAAAAGTCGTGAGCCGAGGGCAGTCTGACACCATGCCAGGGGAATATGGGGATGTGAACAGGAGCAACGCTTTGGCAGGACAGAGAGGCCCCAGCAGCTGTGCATCCTGGGGGAGCCGCTGGGAGCTCGCCCACCCCGCCTCTCACCATCTCCGCTAGACAGTTTCTGCACAGTCTGCCATCAAAAAGCCTTCTCTCTCTCCCCACATCGGTAGGCATCAGTCAGTCCATCGGAGCCCCACAGAAACTCCCACACAGAACATAATGAGCCATTAAACACGACTTTGAAGACAAATGTTTAACCACGGGGGAAAACATTCACAGTACATTGTTTAAGAAGGGTTCAAAACATTATGTTCAATAAGATCCACATTTTAAGGAAAAATACAGGAAAGAGAAAATATGCAAAAACTATACACTAAATATTCACTGTGTTTATTTCTAACTAGTTTTATATGTACCCTTCTCCTAGTTGTATATCTTATTTCAAAAATTTAAATCTTCATTATTAACAGTGTAACTTTTGTGATTAAAAACAGTTTGTAAAACAGTGAATCATGGAACACTACATCAAAAGCTAATGATGTAATGTATGGTGATTAACATAACAATAAAAAATTTTAAAAAGTTTTAAAATCAATGTTTCCAATACTCTTCTGCTCTACATATTTATTTATATGTTATGAATACCCATATATTTTTATATGCACACAAATATGTGAATATATACTATATTATTAAATACTTTTGTTTCTCCTATTCTGGGCTCTGTGCTCAGTGCTTTACCTGCACAACCTCAAGGCCCACTCCCTAACACCAAGGAGCATCTCAGAACTTGCCAGAAGCAGCAGCCAGGTCTGGCTGACTCCAACACTTTTCTCGGCCATGCTTGACCAAAAACCCAGATGAAACCTCCAAACCTAAGTCTCTGGGTTGGTCAAGGTGGAGACAGAAACAGGTCTCCTGGCGGCAACGCTGCCATGTCCCACTTCTGCACACAGGGTCTCCTCGTGTGCCGACAGCTGTGACCTCAGGTGTGCAATGGACAACGAATAGGATTCATCTCATTGTGGAAGAGTTCCCAGTCTTCCAGAGCATCAGAGAGCACATCAAGGGGAGAAGTCTCCCTAGACAACTAGCAAGACTCACACACTCTCACAGAGACTGAGACATAACTGAGCATGAGCTACATGTCTGACAGATGTACATCACCTCCCAAAAGAAGATGGTCTGAGATTCAGTCCTGGCTGCGCCTCTGTCTTAGTCTCCTGAGGCTGTTGCAACAAAGGACCATAGACAGGGTGGTATGAAACAATAGAATTGTATTCTCTCCCAGTTCTGGAGGCTGGAAGTCTGAAATCAAGATGTCAACAGGGATGCAGACTCCAAGGGA
Source organism: Eumetopias jubatus (assembly GCF_037043125.1). Taxonomy (NCBI): domain Eukaryota; kingdom Metazoa; phylum Chordata; class Mammalia; order Carnivora; family Otariidae; genus Eumetopias; species Eumetopias jubatus. The sequence continues at coordinate 723,233 of NW_028274838.1, read as the reverse complement.
GAATGTCGTCTTGCTCTCCCCCAGCTTCTGGTGGCTCCAGGCCCCCGGGCTGGTGGCTGCATCACTCCCATCCTGTCTCCACCTGCATGTGGCCCTCATCTCTGTGTGTCTCTCTGCCTTCTCTTCTGTCATTACGACAGGGGTCACTGGATTCAGGGCCCACCTGGATAGTTCAGGATGATCTCATCTCAAGACCCTTAACTCAATGACATCTGCAAAAACCCACCTAAGGTCACATTCCCAGGTTCCTGGTGGCCATACCTTCCGGAGGATCACCACTTAACTCATTATAGCTTCTTTCTAGTATTTAGTGACAGAAGCAAGGTATTGAACCCCTCTTAGCACTGATTCTTTATCTAGAAAATTAGGATATTAATTCCTGGGTGATTCTGAAAGTCTGTTCAGGTTACGTGTATGTATATATACACAAATATATAAAAGGTGCTTAACAGAGTGCCTAGCACATAGTCAGTCTAAACTAAATGTCACTTACTAGAGTCACCATCATGATCATGTTCTTCATCCCCAGTTCAGCAATGCTAGCTTCCTCCCGAATCAGCAGAGACAAGCCTTGGAGCTCAAAGAGGATGAGTAATTCACCCAAGGTTCCTACTGAACAATGTGGAGTCTGACACCAACCTCTTGCAGTCCACAGCTGTCAAAGGTCCATTCCAGGACCAAACTGCCTCTAGTTCACAGTGGTGAGGCAGCAAAGCAGGTGCAGGGGGGCGGGGGGGGCGGGGGAGTGGCCAATGGACAAAGAAGGCCATGCCAGCATTGAACGGGTAAATCTCCACGTGCAGCCCAGGGCCTGGCTGGCCTCAGGTCTGGGGCTCCTTCCAGTCAGGGGTGATACAGCAGTGCTTTGGAGATTCACATCAGCCCAGAACAGCAGGTGACGGCACACCCAGGATGCTCCGGAGAACAGACACAGGCAACAGACAGAGGCCACACAAGCCTGGCTCCAAGGCCGGGCTCAGAGGCCACTGCCCTTTCCCAGCTGCTTCATCCGGGTACTGCTCCTCATTACAAAGTGGCTAGCTTGCGGAGGGGCATGGAGCGAGCTCTCACAATCCGTCCCTACATGGGACCTCTTGGTGGTCCATGTGCTTCCAGCTCCCAGTCCCCTGTGACAGCGAGGAAGTGGAGTTTTGGGGCCACTCCCTTGACCCTCAGCTGGGTCCAGACCAATGTTCCAGGCCCACGGAGTGAGTACTTCCAGTCACACTCACGACCACACAGGTGTCTCCCACACACAGACCCAGACAATGCCACCTCTACAAACCCCCAGTCCTTGGATACACGTGGGATCTGACCTAGAAACGTCCCCACTCTAATGCAAGGACATGCCCGCAGATCCTGGCCGGTAGACCTCACCTCCCCAAACCACCGCACCTGCCTCCTCCCTAGCCAGCCTGGTGAGCCCCCTCACCAGGAGGACATCTGGAGATCTGAGACCACTGAGCACATTTCCCTGCTTCCTCCAGCTCCTTTCCTCCTTCTTATTTGGGACTCAAACACAGAATAATGAAAGATAACAGAACTTGTGACACCAAATGGCCAGAGTGCCACTTGTCTTTTTGATGATGGAACAAGGGAAGTGAAAGGTAGTGATCACATACGACTGGATCGTCTGTGGTCCATCCTCAGCCGCTGCCCCGGGGGGCGACCTTTCCCCAGGCATTCGATGGTGCAGACCGCGATGGCAATGCTGACAGGCCAGGGGGGTACAGCCTCCGCCACCCGGCGATGCCCTTCACTGTAGCTTTCTGAGCTGTGGTGAGCGGGACGGCTGCACAGAGGACTGGGATGAGGAGTTGGGGACACGACCCTAAAGCGCTCTGCAGTGTTTGGCACAAAACAAACGCTCAGCCATGACGTACTGCTGTCATTGTCAGAAGCAGAATTTTCTAAGCTCTGTGTGCAGCCACCACATCAGGTCATGGTCATGCGATTCCATGGGGTCATTTCCAGTAGAGCTCAAACATCCCATGGCAACCAAACATTCTCCAGCTCTCAGCTTAAGTCAGCAAGTGTATACCGGGGGCCCACGACATGCCCAGCACCACACTAACGAGGGTCAGGAATGAAGGGGCCCAACCTCACTGAGAAGGCAGATGAACTCACAGGCAGGCAGCAGCAGGGTGGACAGATGTGGGCTCAGTCCCAGGGCACCTCTCGCCAGCGTGACGGCCTCGGCCAATTTCTGAAAGCTCTCTGGACCTCAGTCTCCTCGTCTGGCAATGGAGCGTGATGACAACTTGTCTTGTGAGGGAGGGCCCAACGAAGCAGCGCTTTCAGTGCTCTTAAAACAGTGTTTTCACAGAGTAAGCACTTCCTAAATGCTGGCGATTATCCACGGGCAGAGCACAAAGGGAGACGAGGAGAAGCAGGGAGGAGACGGGGTGGGGGAGACATCAGGGGTGGCTTTGGTCAAGGCAAGGTCTGCAGAGAAGGCAGGAGTGAGGAGTGGCCACTTCACTTCCCAAACGCCCTAGGAAGGTGGGAAGGGCACAGTGCATCTGGGCACCGCCAGTACCCCATGACTAATGAAGCCTCAGAATATACCGGAGGCTATAATGGACGGGGGTTGGGGGGGCAGAGCAGACCTCAAACCCAAGCTGCGATGTTCCATCTAGTTTCAGGAAAAAGGAACTCCTGGTTGTGCTCCCTCTGGGATTCTCCGGGTACAAGAGTCTCTGGATGAAACACCTGTTCCTGTTCTGGAGCCTGTTTTTCCAGAAGAAAACTGCACTGAGTCTGTTGGGACTGGTGGTTTATCTTCTCTAGTAATGATGCAAATTTGAGCACTGCTTCTGCATTTACAAAAACTGTATATGACCTGAGAACAAATTCACCTCCAATCCCAGCCCCACTGGGGAAAAGCAGCTGGGAGACCATGGGCGCGTGCACCGTGACGCTGGTAAGCGACAGGATGGGGCCTCTCATGACCCCATGAGTCCAGATCCCACCGTGTCAGTGATACAGGCTGGCAAGGCCGACTCTCTCAGATTCAGTAACACTTGTATCAATGACAGATGCAGCAGTAATTTCTATAAGCCTCTGTCTTCTGAGCCATAAGATGTGGATGATAGCGGGTACCTACCTCATGGGGTTGTATCAGGTATTAAGCACAGATGAGACAGCTAGCACATTGCCTCGCACACAGTGGGGAACCAACAAGTACTAGTTGCTATAGTAATAACAGTGCTTTCTTATGACTGCTGTATTTGTACTTCTAATGCATACACTTCCTTTCCATCACCCTCATCTGGGCTGCCATCACTGCCAGCCTCTCAGACATTCTCCAAATGGTCCCTTTACCTCCACGCCAGTCCCTCCAGTATAGTCTTGACATTGCAGAAAGAGGAACAAACCTAAAACACTTGCCACATTATGCTCCCTCCCTTGTTTCAAACCCTGCAATGATCCCCCACTGCCCTTCCCAAGCCCCTCCTGCCCACTTCACAGCCCCGCATGACCTGGTCCTCATACATACTTCTCCCAGACACGTTCAGTCAATTTCCTTCACTTCCTGGAAAACAGTGGGCTCAGCCCTGCCTCAGGGCCTTTGCACAGGTTGTCTCCTCTGCTTGGCATTGCTCCTGTGTACGAATGGTTGTCTCCTGCTCGCCCTTTTGGCTTTCTCAAAGACAACATTCTCCATAACCACCACCGGTGAAGCATCCTGCCTCAGACACCCTCACTCACCACACTAAACAGTAAGACGATTGTTTGTTTAGTCATGTGCTTTATACTGCCATTAACTCCAGTCTTGGGTACATACCCAACAGAAATAATTACACACATTCGCCAAAAGACACGGATAAAATGTTCACAGCGCAACTTATGATCCCCAAGCTGGAGGCTGCCCAAAAGCCCCCGGCCAATGGAATCAATCAATAAGTTGCTGTGTTTTCAGGTGACGGAATGCTAGCTGATGAAAACAAACAAGCTAGACGTACACACGATAACACAAGTGAACTTGACACAAGTACCGTAGAGGGAAAGGAGCCAGGTGGAAAAACAACATATTCTTCTTTATGAGCCCGTGTTATGAAGATCAACAAAGCAGGCAAAACCAATCTGTGATGTTTGAAGTCAGGACAGTGGTGAATTTGGGGTGTGGAGGGGTGCTGCTCCTGTTCCAAACCTGCTGCTTGATTGGGGTGCTAGTTACATTCACAGGGGTTGTTTGCCCCGTGAAAATTCACCACGCTGTGAACCTCCAATGTGTGCACTTCTGTCTGTGTGTCACTCCTCAGTGAAAACGTAGACATCACAAAGCTGGGTAAGGACATGTTCCGTCTGTGGCCTCTTTCAGAAGGAACACAGGATGGCTTCTCAGGTGGAGACGAAGGGGCCCTGGAAATAAGTAGGAGCTGCAGGACATGGAGGGCATGACAGACCCTGAACTCCCTCCTCTACACCTATCACCACGCCATCTCGACTGCAAGGTCAGCGGCAGGGCCAACACTGCCCTCTGGCTCCAGGGACATCGGCAGATGCCTGGAGTCACAACCGGGGGTTGCTACTGGCCAGTGGGTAGAGGCCAGGGACGCGGCTCCCCAACACACAAGGAACCATGCTACCCCTGCTCCGCTGACAGAAAACTGACAGGACGCTGGTGCCCAAGGCCCTGTGGCTGATGAGCAGCCAGGTTTCCTGACTTCTGGCCTATTGCTGGGCCCGTAGTCTCGACCCAATTTTCCGAGTCCGGCTGTCTAAATCATGAGCTTTAAGATGCCCCATCCCACCCTTCCCTGGAGATCATCATGTAAACTAAGAAGATTCTGCCCAGTTCAAGAAATCAGACAGTGAGAGCATTTTTAGGAGCAAAGAAATGCCCTGTTTTCCTTGTTACTGCTTTAGTTCTACAGAGAACTTAGGAGGAAAGTATGATCAGCCACAAAACATCACAAGAAGCTTGTGGTGTTAATGCACTGTGCCAGGTTGACTCTGGCTGAATAAAATGCTCAAGAAGTGGACTATTTCGCAGGAGGTAGAGACAGGTCACGAGTCATTTTCCTTCATCATCTGGTCATGTTTTCCAGGGGCAGGAATGGAGAAATACCTTTCTCTCTGAAGCTATTCATCTTCTTTCACCGAGAAGATCACGTTTTGTAGCTGTAAAGCCTACACACACCATTACAAAACTTCAGCAAGGAGCTTTCTGGAAATAATCATGGTATTGATTAATCTGTACATTCAAAAAGAATGGAGCCTCCAGTATGGAATACTTTTATCCAAACAGTCATTGCAGATGGAGTCATACACCAGCTAGACATGTCTTGGATTATAATGAGGTTCCAACCTGTTGTTTTCCCCAGAACTCTGCCTTCTCAGCTCAAAAGGCTGACACATAAATGCATGCACAATCCTGTCACTATTAAAATGCACCAAGCCCAAACTATTGGCTGAGCCCCTCATCTCTGCCCAAACTATTGGCTTAGTCCCTCATCTCTGCTAGGCAGTGTGCTAGGCACGGAGGGTTCTCCCCACCATGGGAGACCAAGAAGTGTTAGGTAGGTACCCAGCCTCCCTGCCCTTAGAAGGAAGGAAGACACCACCTCACGCCCGGTTACCTAAGAACACAATAAGAAATTGTCACAGGGCAGCCATGTGCAAGCAATTCCCAAAGACCAAGTTCCTCTATCGTCGATCTTTGTCGTTTTACAGACTCTCCGCATCCATCACCTACTGCTCCCTCCTTTATAACAGCAACTTAGCTTCCTCGGGGGACTTGTCTCTCTCCTGATGTGCTCATCTTTGTAAACCAAAGTGATGGTTTGCAAACCAAACATGATCCGAATGAGACCAGACAGACTCTCTCCTGGTCGTGGGAAATGGGGCAGTGTAGCTAAAGAACAGCTAGAACTTAGTTATTTGTTCAACAAATATTCACTGTACTCACTGACACCTGCTCCATGCCAGACCCATTCCAGGGGCTGAGGGTGCACAGGGGGGAAGGGGCCAGGCGGGTGCCCTTGCCACTTCCAAGTGGGCGGCAGGGAACAAACAGAAGGACACACCATGTCTCCTCAGGTAGCAGTCGGCTTATGACAACAAAGCAGCAGCAGATGTAAGAAGGGGCAGGGACTGAGGGGGCGCCATGCGGGAGCCCCAGGGTGGACCCCCCCCAGGCCCCGCATGCACAGGGGGCACTGGAGTGGGGCCTGATCTTCCTTCCTCCTTTGCATTTCCTGTTGAGACTCAGGGGTGGGTTCAACCCCCTAGGTCAGGGGTAGCAAACCTTTGTCAGTAAAGGGTCAGATGATTAGCTGTTTCCAGCTTCGCAGGGTGTGCCCCTGTCAGAACTCTGCCCTCGTGAAGGCAGCTACTGGCCACACATGGACAAATGGGGGCGGCTCTCTTCCAGTGTATTTACAACACAGACAGCTGGCCGTCGGTCCGGAACCCCTGCCCTGGACCGTCGCATCTGTGCTGAGTCTGTCCTTCCCCAGGTCAGTCCTCCAACGGTGGCTCGATTAATTCAGTGTAGTCCCTGCTATTCTTCAAATAAACTATCTTCCTGCCTAACCTGGCAAAGCAGCTTTCTCTTGTTTGCCACCAAGTGAACCTAATGGATCTAGAAGGTGCTTCTCAGATGAAGAAGGGCAGCATCACCCCTGAGTTATTTTACAAACAGCCTAAGTCATGAAGGATGGGTGGTGTCAAGTCCCCACCGCCACACTTTAGAGGTTGAGAGGAAAACACCTGCCTGAGGCCACTCAGCAAATCCAAAATAACCAGGGCGAGGACCCAAATCTACTGCTTCCCTAATTCAGTGCCCACATCTTAGGCCCCTATCTGCTAGAAATAGCAGAAAACCTACTCAACTTCAGTAAAGGCTAATTTTACCTGCGCGACAAGAAGTCTACAAAAGTGACTGCTGACATCATTCCACAGGTCTAAGGATATCAGGGCTGGGGTCTCTGCAATTTCCTTTGCCTTCCTTCATGAGTACAAAATGGCTGCCACAACTCCAGCCATCATGTAGATGGTCAAGGCCAGAAAGAAAAGGAAAGGGAAGTATCTAAATAAGTCCTTTCTCTCCCAAAAGCCAAAGTTTTGCAGCAATTGCCCAAAACACTTGTGTTTCTTATATATGGCCACTTCTAAATGCTTAGGATTCTGAGAAAGTGGACATTCACTTTTCAGCCTCTGAGGCAGACAGAGAAGGGAGAAGGGGCTTGGGAATGATGTCAGGTTTGTTAAAGCAGCAGCCTCAGTTTCCTTTCTACAAACACAAGAATGCAAACTGCTACCTGCAAGAGCAGCTGCTGATTCCAAACCACTATCCGGCAACCCTTACCCCTAAAGCAGGGGCTCCAGAGGCCAGTGGGTCATACACTCCACTTAGGGAAGGAACTTTGTAAAAAAACACATTCCCAGATTCCACTTGAAAACGATAGGGTCAGAATTCTGGAAACAGGATCCAGGAAACTGTATTTAGATGAGCTCTTCAGTTATAATGTAAAGTCGTTAAAGCCGCCCCTCCAACCCAATCCCAGTCCCCTATTCCTGTGGGCTCCTTTGTGACAGTTCCATGTGGATCCTTCCGGAAACAGTGTGAACATGTATGAACAAGCATGTACCTGTATCTGGCCACTATTCTGCACAAGTAGAAACCCCTACACACTCAACGGCACTTTGCTTCCTCATCCAGTTACACATTCCAGAAATCGCGCCATGTTAGCATACAGAGATCTACTTCCACCACGGCTGCAGAGTGGACGATCAGTACCTTGTCCCAGTTCCCCAGGTAACTGAGGATCAGCCGGCTGTGGGAATGATGGGCTGCCAGGCACTAGTGACACCGTAGCCTATCAGTAAGGACAGCTGTCTGGATACGGGTCAGCCACTGAGCCAGCACCAGCCACGGATTCACGCACATGACCATCTCCTTAAGCCCCGAAGGTAGGAGCGTGATCCAATCCCATTTTACAGATGAGGATGTTGTGGCACAGAGAGATTAAGTCACGTACCCAATGTCGCACAGACAGGCTTCACCTGTGGTCTGGACTCAAAATCACACTTCACTTTGGTCAGCATGGTATGCAGCCCCACCCAGCAGCCCCGCAGCATGGCAAATTCTCCTGAGCACTTGAAGCAAGATCAGGGTCTGATCACCCAGGATCCTCCCCACCCATCATAATCCGAGCTCTTTCCTTCTCTCCCACATCACCTACCCACCCACGGCAACTTCCCCCAGACAGTCTCCCCTTAGCAGCTACAAAATCTACTGACCAGGATCCAGCTATTGGTACTTGGTCTTTGCTACGTGAAAAATCGGTAGAAGCTTTTGCCTGGATGCCTGGTATGCATATTCATCCAACACCTCAGAAACAGAGATCCTTCAACACAGACTAGAAAGAACCACTTGTTTTCCTTTCTAGCTGTGACCTTCTGAGGGGTGGGGATGATGTGGTATTCACCTCCTTGTATACCCCAGGGTCCGGCCCACGGCCGGTGCTCAATAAATGTATGTGATACTGATTTACTTCCTGGAGAAGACAGTATTCCCCCAAATGCCCTCAAAATCACACCTGCAGTGATAGAGTTAAATTTGTCATCTGATTCTGAAACTACATGTGGTCTATTCTGCATCATGCCAGACACAGATGAAAAGCATATAGTCCTTGTTTTCAAAAAACTTTCTCCCCTATGATGAGGACAGATGTGCACAGCATTAAGTGTGTGTTAAGGCAGAATGGGGAAAATCCTGGAGCAAACACTTAGAGGGGTTGTGAGGAGGTGTGAGAGCACAGATAGGAGTAACTGCCCAGGGCTGAGGCCACTTCCTGAGCGCCTGTCCCCCTTGGACTCTGAGACCTGTGCACCTGACCCCCAACCAAAGAAAGCTGACTGGTAACGACTTGCCGAATGAATGAATGACAGTGACCTCCACGTGGTTGCCAAAACCATTCTACATGCTGCATTTCAGAAAGAAGACAGAGCAGTTCCATCAACCTGAGCCTCAGTCTGCATCCATAAAATGGGGAGAGTAATAGGCCTCCCTGGTGGAGCCGTCCTGAGGATTAAATGGGCTAATCCATAGAAAGTGTGCGACAAAAGGGGTGAAAACAGTGAGTGCCCAGTCTGGATTAGCTGTGCCTGCATCGCCTCCTTCACTCTGTGCATGAGCAAGCTCCACCTGTTTAGGGGTGCCTGGTGCTCATGCCCATGTCACCTGGGGTCCAGCCCACTCCCGTTCCCACAGCACCACACCCCCGGAACCCTGAGACCAGGACAAGGCATCAGTGCTCGTCGCCCAAGACACTGTGTCACAGAAGAACAGAAGCCACCATCACAGGGTGGGCACACAGCAGGTGCTTGCTTATCGCAGATGAGCTGAAGCCAAGGGAAGGGCAGAACCTACCTGGAAGTTCACTTCTCCTTAGTCAAATTCCTGCTCTCCTTTTATTTTAATTTCTTTCCCCTTAGTCTTTCCTAAGAGTTGAGCCGGGTAAAAGATGCAATTATACAATGAGGTATGAACTCTGTGTAACTGTGCCAACCTGTGCTGATTTTAAAGGAGATATAAATGACATAGATTTCTAAAATTCAACACTCATTTTGAAAATTGATTATGTGCCAGGTACTGGGGATATGCAATTTCTAAAACCTCCTCTGCTCTCTGAGACTCACAGAAACTACAGGGAGGGGTGGGGGACAGTTATAAGACAGGAAGGGAGGGCCAAGAGATAGATATACAAAGGCTTATGGCAGCAACCGGGATAAAACATTTAGTGGGGTCAGTTGAAGTCTCAAAGGAGTGACTTTGCAGAACAGAGTCTTGAAGGGCAAGTAAGAGTTTGCAAGGCGATCCAATAAGGGAAGAGCAGCCCACGAAATGAAAGGAACATTTGCAAAACTCACACAACAGCACACAGGACATTCAAGTGACCACAAGTAGTCCGAGAGAGACAAGGATAGACTGGCCCACCCCCACTCGCCATGTCTGTGTCCCTGGCAGGCATTACCAGTCAACCATGGCCTGGCTCCAGGGAGCTCTGACCCAGCTTGGGATTCCTCCTCTGGGGGCTCCAGCAGCCTACCCAACAAGAGCCGGAACAAGGACAGGAAGGCTACATTGGAGAGTTGGGGCAAAGGGGACATCACTGCTGCTTCTTAGAGGAGCATTTAGCTTGTCAGTGCTTTGGAAAATCTGGCCAATGGAGAGACTGGGTTAGAGCAAGCAGCAGAGGGGAAAGTAGGGCAGAGGAAGGACAGGGAAGGCAGACAGAGAGCAGCTCCTATGAGCGAGATCGCCCCAGGAGCCGCCAGACACTGCAGGGATGGAGGCTGAGGCCGGGGAACACTTTGGAGGCAGAAGGGGAAGGATCTGGTGTGACTGAAGGTGGAGATTCAGAAGTCGGGAAAGGCCTTACCTGGGACTGGGAACTTGGAGCAGGAGAACACGAGAACCTGCCTGGGTGCCAGGCTTAAGGGCAGAGCAGCACGGCCAAGGCTGGGAGCCTGGGCACCTCGGGGTCTGGCGGCTGGGATGGGAGTCCTGTCCGGAGTCGGGGCACCTGGGTTCCAACTCGGGCCTGGCTGTGAACCCTTGTCAAGGCTGCCTGACTCCTCAGCACTGAGCTCGGACTCCAGCCAATGCTGGAGCAGTAAATAAGGAAACTGTGGGAAGCTGGGAGGGATGCCCCATGCCACATGGCCCAGGAGCAGTGAGGGCTAGTGTGGCATCACCCTACCCTTTCATTCCTCCGGCCTTGTCACCAGGCTGCCTCCAGGATCTTGGCCAGGATCACCTGGCTACACCCCCTTCCTTCCTGCTTTGCTGACCTCCTGCCTCCCAGACCTGGAGTTTGCTGTCCTTGGTCTTGAAATCTAGGCTCCTAAAACACTTCTTTACTCCTGACCTCTGGCCAAACTCAGACATGACCTCAAGCTGTCCACTCCCGGACACCAGCCCAGGGTCCTCAGATGGGGCCAACCCTGCCTCCTGCACCTCACATTCTAGGTGATACTCTGAGATCAGTCCACCTTTGCCATCTATGACCTTGGGCTGAAAGGGGGTCTGAAATGAGACACAGTACCACCCTGGACACACACACACAGGGCCTGCTCAGCACCTTGCAGCCACTGTCAGTTCTGGGAACACCCACCCTTTAAAATCCCTCTGATTTTCTGACAGGTTTAGTATCAAGCAGAAGTATCAAGCATCACGTTTTCAAGGTATTGAGAGTGCTTCCTCTGCTTATGTAAGACTATAGTAACAACCAAGAAGCTCCCTTCCAGTAGAATAAGCATTTACACAAAGAAACAAATTAACTTTTAATAATGCCGACAAAGCAAAGCTCTGGCTGATGTACACTGGACCACCAATCAACCGCACATCTGTACTTGTAGACCAGGGGAGCCTCCGTAGGAAGAAGTTGAGACAGCCCACTTAGAGATCCCCAAAGGATGGCAACCAGACAGGGGCTTGCTCTCCGTCTGGGTTTCATTACCCCTGTGTGACCATTAAGGTTGCTGCATCCCCGAACCCTCTGTGCTGAGAGGAACGTGTGAGTGCACTTCACCTCTAAAAGGATGCATGAAATAAAAATCTCTGAAGGCAGAGCGTCATCTGCTGATCCCTCCCTGCCGGTGTTCGCTCCCCTTCCAGAGCAAGTCCCAGCTTACCAGTGCTCTGAAGACGGAACCTGCTACAGGGCCTAGTGCTTTGCTTTGAGCTGAAAGGGAGGGCAATCTGGGCCATAGCGGGTCTGCTGTGCCTTGTCTGTGCCTTGTGCTGATCGCCTTTGCTCTGGGTTGGCCACTCCCACCAAGCATGTTGGAGCCGTCCCCAGCTCAGGAGCCTGACTGTGCAAACCTACCCACTTTACTCCCCAACGCCACCCCAGTTTCTGCCTGGGGAGAGAGGCACTCTGATTCACTACCAACCGGGATCTGTCACCCCGCACACTGGAGGAGACACAGCCAAAAGGCCAGGAGTGACCCTCCCTCCCTTGCCCAACAGACTGAATACCCCTCACTCCCATCATCACTGGGCTTTAGCCCTGGAGATTAAGCACCAATGTGCACAGGACCATAGGGGCCAATGCCATCTGAAATGCTCATTAATTCTGCAAAATCATCATATAGTTCTCCATTTGTTCTTTTTGGATCAAGAGCGATCCCGCCCCCTTTCCCCCCCCTCTTTTTTTTGGAAGGAAGAGATGGGAAAAAAAAAAACTAAAAGTTGAAACCTAAATTATTTCTTCTCTCCTGAAATACACTGACTGGATGCACATTGTTGGAAATTCTCAAAGACTTATTTTCAAAGGATGAAATTCTAAAGATTTCAAAAAAGATGGTCAAATAGAATCTTTGCTTTTTTCTTCTGAAGAATAGTGGATCACAAAGTTATCTGAGTTTTACAGTCTGGAAGGTAAGGCAACGTAGATCTGGGCTGTCTCGTCATAAACATTAAAAACGCCGCAGTCCGCTTCTGCGAGCAGTTTAATTTCTTTTTGTTCTATAATTAGGATGCTTCCCTGTGGGCACGAGTGGCAAGAGCACCAGAAGGCAGCCCCACCTGCAGGACAAACATCACAGCCCTGGTCAGCTTCAGTAGCAGCACCCCTCCCCTCCCACCTCCCTGCCCCAAGGGCAAATGCAGGGCTCCCTCACCTACAGGACAAATGGTGAGGAGGGTGCTGGGCGGAGGGCACCAAGGTCCATTAGAGTCAGCTGCCCACTCCCTGTGGTCCAGCAAATACTCTGACTTGGACTCAAAGTCCAAGGGATATCCGCGGCAATACTCCTTTCATAGTGAAATATAAAGGCAATCTAAACACTTGCTAAGGGGACTGTTCAAATAAACTAGGGCCCTCCAATGCACAGAAGCCAAGCAATCTTTACAAAGAACAAGGGAATTTTGTAGGTAAAGCAGGACAGATTTCCACAGCAAAATGTCAAGTTACGGAAACAATTTTGCCAATATTATGTGGAACGCAGCCTTTTTGTAAAGCTACATGTTCATGAACATAACACCTATGAGTGAACTGTTGGCGCATACACAGGAAGTATGTGGAAGAATATACCCTTTCTAGTGACTGTGTCCTAGAAGAAGGGGACAATGAAGACATTTCACTTTCCCACTTGACATGTTTCTATCATTATCTGACTGTGTTGCAAACATAGGCTCATTTTGGATTTATTCTACGTGTTGCTCGAGGACATACCCAGGCGATCCTCTGAGTATCTCTGGAAGGCAAACCTTCATCCTTGCGTATCTGAAATGCCTTCGTTCCACCCGCACCCCATGCTACTGCCCCCGTGCTGAAGATTCCACATGTGGTCTGCTTTGCTGGGAGCCGGGAGGCTGCTACTCAGGTCTCTCCGCACAGCACTCTGGAAGTGAGAGGATGAAGGCCAGTCTGATTTTTGCTCCTTAGCAGGAAACATCATTTTTGTGTCCAGGCTTTCAGGCATTCTGCGCCTCCTTGGTTTTCTAAAGGTCCAGTGCACATCCTGGGGTGGGGAGCGGGGGGGTGCGTCGTCCAGGCAGGGCTCTCACCTCGGGGATTTCCACGGATTCGTCTATTTCCATCTTGTCCTCGACTTGGGCCCTGGTCTGGGCTGCCAGAATTCTCTGGCTGGAGGCCACACTTGCGGACCCCCGCCCCTCCTCTCCTGGTCCCACACCTCTGCTGCGTGCTGGAATCCCCTCAGGCTCTGCTGCCCACAACGGAGCTTCCAATTTCAGAGCTTCACTGGTAACTTGCGCAGCTCTGGTTGGCGTTCACATCAGAGATGCTGCATCTCTGGGAACCCCTCCGTGAGTCTAGTCAGGTTCATTCTGGGTTCTCCTCTGCCGTGTGACCCCTGTTTTGTTAGTTTTAGCTTTTCTACCTGGTGCCTTGGAGCCACACGTGCCTAGAGATGATTCCCCTGAGTGTGTGCTAATGTGTGAATTATCTGCTTATCTTTCTGTCAATCCCTGGATTGTTGTCTATCCCATTCATTGATGCGTGGCAGGCTGAAGATCTTACTGCCAGGGTGTGGGGCTCCCTGGCCCTCCCCAGGCCTGGAGCTCCCTGACCTTGAGCCCTCACCAACTGCCCTGGCCTCAGGGAATGCCCACTCCCACCTAACACACGGAGAAGGGGAAGGGTCACCCCACCTAATTTATTAACTAATTAAGACCCTCAGTCAATCCCAGGAACCACCCCCCCCCCCGCATCTCCAGGACCTTCAGCTCATTTCTTACCTTCTCAGCTGCCTCCCTCTGTGCCGCCTCTAGTCTTATTTCTCTGAATGTCTGATTCTATTTGCTTTCTATCTTTCAATACTTTCTGGCCCTTTGCTGTCTCTTTATCTTGTTTGGGTTTTTAAAACATCTTTTTGGGTTTTCCATATGTTACAGAATGGGATTTAATATGTAAAAAAAATAATATCCCTGTGGTTATATAGCTTCCTCAATGTGAAGAAGGCAAGAAAATGCACAAGATCATCATCACTGACCTCCAAGTGTGGAGTCTCTCGTCGACATCCCCCAATGGGTTTAAAGGGCACTTCATGGAGTCACCTAGCTTAATTCTGCTTCCTAGCATTATTGAATTTGGAGAAGGCAGTAACTCAAATAAATCCAAATGATAAATGTCAGGTTATAACAACTTATTTTATATCAAATTTGGCAATAACTCTTCACTTGTCAAAAGAAACATATACTCAAAATGAACCAATTAATCTTTTTCCTCCTTTTTTTCCTCCCCCTCCTTCAGTAGTAAAGAACATCTGAAGCCTAAGTTTATAAAACCTTGCTAAATAAACAAAGTATTTCAAAGCCTAAGTTTTTTCTTTTGTATTACAACCCAAGGTAATCTTCATGTTAAACCCAAAAGTTGGGTTTGGTTGCCGTGCCATAGAGTTCTGCATGGTGAGACTTTCAGATTTCTTATTGAATTCCTCGTTCACATTCAGTGTTCTCCAGACAGCACAAGAGAAGCTCACAGAAAGAAAGCATTATTAAAAAAAAAAAAAAAAAAAAAAAGCAAGCATTCATTTCACAGGCTGTTTTTCCTGGGTTATAGCTTAGGAAGGAGCATCCCGACCTAGCCTTCTGTCTCCGGTGTCTTTGGGCAAGAAGCAAACATCAGCTGTTGAGATGATAAAGAAGCCATTGATGCCATTTGCTCTTTATCTGGTCATTTGTGCATAATCTCGAGAATACACTGGGCAATGATCCTGACAAGCAATTGAAAATGCAAGGTGAACGGTCCAAACAACACTTCTAACACAGACATGGAAAGAGTGTAATTTCTTTGAAAGCAAACTCAATGTCAAATCAAAGTCCCATTTCCAACATGCGCTTCAGGAATTCGCTAGAAGCCTGGAAGAAACGCCCTGTCACTGGTACTCAGGCACACATAGTAAGTCAGTCTCCTTCTTTCCACTCTTGGTCACTCTTGTGGCCATCCCCCAACCCCCTCCACAAGCAGAAAGACCCTCTCAAAACATGAGCCAGATCTTGTCATTCCCAACGCAAAACCTGTTGACAGCTTCCCATCATTCTTAAGATGATACCCAAAGTTCTCAACGTGGTTGACAAGGCCCTCTGTGCCCCAGCCCATCTTGTCCCCACGTGGCTGCCACCACACTGGCCTTCCTAATGCTCCTTGGACACCCTCCCAGGATCACTTCCAAGCATCCACACTCACTGCTCCTTCACCTTTTCCTGCAGCTTCACCCAGCATGACTGCTGGTTTCTGCTCAAATGTCATCCCCACAGGGGCCCTCCCAAAAACCCCACAGCGGTCACAGGAACTCTGTGCACTCTCCAGCCCCCTTCCTGGTCTGCTTTTCCTCGCAGGGCCTTCTCACTCTCTGATCTCATCTACTTCTTCTTTGCCTGCTTCATGTTTGCACATTAGAATGCATGTTCCAGGAGAACAAGGGCCGCATCTTGCTCTCTGCTATGGGCCCTGTCTAGAAGCCTGATGACGATCAGGAGGCGCTCCATGAAAATGAGTAAGTGAAGGAGGAAAAGAACACTGCTATTTAATGAAATAAGTAAGGGACACTCTCACAACAGATAGGCAGATTCAATTCCCAGGTAATTCATTTGGCACGAAAATATGGCAAAAGCATTCCTTAAACAGTTAAACACAGCATTACCATATGATCCAGGAAGTGGACTCCTAGGTGTGTAGCCCAAAGAGGCAAAAGCGGGGGCTCAGGCAGACACCTGCACACCACGGTGCATGGCTGCTTGAGTGACGATGGCCTGACAGTAGAAACAACCCAAGGTCCATCCACAGATGAAGGGATAAGCAAAATAAGGGCTATGCATACACTGGACTATCATTTAGCCCTCTAAAGGAATGAAATTATGAGCATGCTACAACAGGGATGGACCTTGAGCACAAGCTAAGTGGAGTAGGTGAGACACAGAAAGACACTGTATGCATGGTCCCTCTTACAGGAGGTGTAGGCAGCAGTCAGCTCCACACAGAAAGGAGCAGGAGGGTTTCCAGGGCTGGGCGAGGGAGGGAAAGGGAGTTGCTGTTTAATGGGACACAACTTCTGTTTGGGATGATGAAAAATTCTGGAGATGGAGGTGGTGACGGCTGCACACTGTTCTGAATGCACCTAATGTGATACACTCTGCATATATGTATATAATAAACAGGCTTAGACGTGTACATACACAGAGCAGTTATTCTATTTGCCTTGATCTTATGAAATTAGATGAATTTATCCTGAGTTTTTTATTAGATGAATCAGCACAAGGAAGAGTCTTTTACCATCTGTTTAACTTAAAATCTTAAAAAAAAAATTCCTGACTTAACATTATTGGTTTAATAAAAATGAGCTCTGATGATTATGTACATAAGCTAGTGATGCCTGATTTATTAGGCAAGCAAAACACGTCAGATGCTGAATTATTTTTCCCAATGTCATTTGTGAATATTACTCAAAGTTTTTATCCATATATTACTTCTGTTCCCTCAAGATAAAAAACAAAATCACTTCTACATATGTTTGTCAAAATTGGGAGCACTTTAACAAATAGCTTCCAATATAGCACCTTCTAACATGTCGTTAAATATTCTCCTTTGAATATAATTGAGACCTTTCCAGTTACATCAGGAAATTCTCTAATATATTTCCATAAATTACAATAAATACTGTCCTTTTAAACTTCTGGGGGGTTTTCAACTAATGTGTGATGTGAGTAATTCAAGTTCAGCTCTCTACTCTCACTGGGGGTTCCCGGTTCTTCATACCAGTCTCGCTCATTAGAGAAAGAAGCCACCTGCCTGGGGCATTTCAAAGGATGCCAAACCTGTGTGTGGTCATTGTGGGTGGAGAGGAGATGGGGACGGAGGCTGATTTAATGCTGCTCTGGGACCAGGCCACCTTTGTAAAACCCCTCAGAGCAATTACAAAAGCATCTGCACCCAGAAGCACACAATAAGCACTATTTGACTGAATACCCCAGGGGTGTCCCCAAGCCTGCCACCCACCATCCATGGAAGAAGAGGGGTTCTAGGTATCCTGAGGACAAACACTCATTTAATTCTCATACGTTGTTTAAAATGAATTACGGCAAGATTTTCCACTGAAGGTAATGATATAAAATGTTCTTTTAAAATAAATATGTTGAAATTTAGAATGGTTAGATTGAATGAAATTAATAAGTAATTGACCTGTGGTATAGGATTTGGAGAAAATCTAAAGGTCCACAGACGACTAGATTCGGGGCGACAGTAAACTGGTAAATGTTCCTTGTTCGCCATCAGAACCTAGAAGCTGGGAGGGTGGGGGAGGGGCCGTGCCCAGCTGGTGCTGGAGCCTCTGCAGGGGCAGCAGGAGGCCAGTTCTGGGGCATGGAAGGGAGAAGACGGTGCCATGGTGGTGTGAGTTGGGACAGGAGTGCAAAGGACTGTGTCCCCTTCTCCTTCAGGTGTGCTGTCTCCTGTTGTTGGGACCCCAAGGAAGCCAGCCGATGGAGAAGAAAGGAGCTCAAAGAGCCCCACCGCATGACAAGGCCAAGTACAGATGGCGGGCAAGGAGACCAGACGGGATTGGCCTGTACTGAGGCTCTTTGAATGAAACGGCTTCAGGCTGTCCTCCGGCCCTTCTGCACCACCACCTCCAGCCCACCACACACCTCTGCCCCAACAGGAATCCCTCACTCCTTAATGGCCCATCTCGTCGTTCCACCTGGAGCTGGGACCCACCAGCTTGGCACCATTCCCAGTCCACGGGATGGGCACCATCTTGCCAACAAAACTTTTGGCCCCCTTGCCTAGGATGGCCTTCCCCTTGCTGTAGGTTCTCAGGCCACCAAGCACAGCTCCACACCTGGAGGAAACCACCTTGTATGAACCTCAGAAGCTGGCATAATTCAACCTAGAGCTCATACACCTTGCAGGTCTAGAGAGCAGTTTTAGGGCGTTAAGGTCAATTCTCCATCATAGCAGGGGTTCTAGGAGAACTCGGCACCCAGCTGCATGTCCATCGGCTGTCAATCTTGGCTAAGTAACTGGTCCTTGCTATGCTTCACTTTCCACATCTGTAAAATGGGTTTAACAATGGTGTCTACCTGGTGTGAGGTTTTGAGAGGATTACGTGAGATAATCCAGGTGAAAGGCTGGATTTGCTATGTGCTGGCTCAGAGCAATGCTCCCTGAACATCAGCCAATTCGAAAAGAAATCAGGATTCAGAAATGAAAGTATAATCATGAGAGAGAAAGACATGAGACAAATCCCAGCTAAGGAACAGTCTACAAAAGCCCTGGCTAGTTCTCCCCAGCTGCATGGTCATCAAAAACAAGGAAAGTCTGAGAAACTGTCACAGCCCAGAGGAGCTTAAGGAAACATGATGAATACAATGTGATGTGGTGTCCTGGGTGGGATCCTGGACCAGAAAAAGGACCGGAGGAAAAAACTAGTAAAGTCTGAATAAAGTATGGACTTTAATAATGTATCAATAGTGCACACCTGGGTGGCTCAGTTGGTTAAGCGACTGCCTTCGGCTCAGGTCATGATCCTGGAGTCCCGCATAGGGCTCCCTGCTCGGCAGGGAGTCTGCTTCTCCCTCTGACCCTCCCCCCATCTCATGCGCTTTCTCTCTCATTCTCTCTCTCTCAAATAAATAAATAAAAATCTTTAAAAAAATAATAATGTATCAGTACTGACTCATTAACTGTAACAAATGTATCACACTGATGTAGGGTGCTAATAATAGGGGAAACTGGGTTTGGGGTAGATGAGAGTTCTTTGTCCTATCTTAGCAGTCTGTAAATCAAAACTATTCTACAATAAAAGGTTTGCCAAGACCAAAAACAAATAGAAAAAAAATTAAGTCTGTCTCTCTCAAAGACAAGCAGTTGGCATCAAACAAAGCTATGGTTTGGGCCCACTTGTCACTGACCTGGGGGCCTGGCCTCCTTCCGTCCTGAGCCACATCTCGTCATTCCTTTAGCCAAACACAGACCGGGAAGAGCAGAAGCAGGAAAGCAGGTTCTTCCAGCTAGGGATCCAGGTCTACACATTTAGGTGGAAGTGCAGTGATGGAAAAGAACCTACGGATAGAGCAACCTGCAGGTGAAAAGCAGAGTCTGGGAGACCCAAAGCCTGCTTGTCCATAGGTCACTTAAAAAAATGCTTTGTGTCCACAGCAAGTCAGGTCACTGTAGCAGCCAACGCCCTGGCTGTGGAAAGGCTCGAGGGCAAGGCAGGCTTGTCAGGACGGCAGTTATCTGCCCGGAACCACAGTGAGCCTTGGCGAGAGGCTCCTGCAAATGCTGCCATCTCCTTGTCAGGGCTCTGCATGGCCCGTGGGAACCATGGAGACACAGGGGCCCCTCCAAGCCCAGTAGGGCCACAGCATTCCAAAGGCAAAGGTTGGATCAGTCTGGGGTTCCAGTGTTGGACTGTGGCAGATCCTGTGGGAACTGTACCTACTCTGTCCAGACTCTGGCACCGCCCCCCTTGCCTCTCCAAGGAGCCCAGGTGTCAAAGCCTCTGACTTCCAAACCAGTGAGGTGGAAGGTGGTCAACGTCTGTGCACCTTGCTAGAGACAATACAGTTTGCCATCAGCTGTTCCTACGATCATTTTTGCATCTAATATATTTCACAAAGACTTATGAAGCACCGGCCCAGGGACACCCCAAATGCATAGCAGTAGGGAGAACTTAATCTTGATCCCTGCTTCTCTTGCCACCTGGACCCATGTTCATCCTCCATTTTTCAGTGTTAATGTAATAGAGGTCTCTGCCCACAGCCAAGCAAGTGTTCCCCTCCTTCCGGCTGTGCCCTCATTTTAAGATCCTGCCTATTTGCCAATCTCAGAACTGACCCATACCACGTTTCCAGGAACACGTCCCCTGTCCCACATCCAGTCACAGAAATTAGTTCAGAGGTTGACGCATCACTAAATCCAGTTACATATGAACATCATCCTCTAACGGTTTGCTAGATTTATGCTCTTCTTCTGGTACGGGTGCTGGGCTGGTAGGATGTGAGCCTGGAGCTGTTAGCAGCACCTTTACTATGACTTGGAGAGATCCCCCAAGTAGGAGGCATCCCAGAAGTGAAACTAGCATCATGGTAGAGACAGAAAAGCGGCCTGAAGCCTGGGCTGGCCAGGCCTGTGGACGATTATGGCCCCTTGTCTTGGCCTAATCCTGTTTGAGCTGGATTCTATTTGTTTGTTTTGCCTAAAAAGTCCTGCCAAATGCACTCACTTTGATGGTATTGTCAAGACTGAAACAAGGGAGGTGCAGTGGCCTGTGTTCTGCCACATTATACCATCCTGCTTGAGACCCAGTGAGCTCGCCAACCCTCTGTCTTCAAAAGACTTGGTGTATTGGGGAAACACTTCCTTTCCACAAAGCGGTGAAGTCTCTCCACTTAAGAAGACGGCAACTTAGAGAAGAAAATTCTGATTTGGAAAGTCTTCTGCCATAGACATCAGCACTCCGTTCTCTAGATGGGGGGCCCAACTGGTGATTCAAAACCCAGGAAAAGAGCATCTCCAAAACGTACAATCCTTGGAATAAAGGAAATGTGTTTCCAACAAGTTCAAAAAACACTGGGTTTCAGAAAGTGACACGAGTGTCTTCCGTGCAGGGTTTCTAAGAGACCTTACGGTACTGATGAATACAAATCTACACGGGGGTGACACGGGTTCCCTTACCCAACCACAGAACAATTCATTTATTTTCCTTTAAATTTTTTTATTGTTATGTTAATCACCATACATTACATCATTAGTTTTTGATATAGTGTTCCACGATTATTTGTTTGTGCATTACACCAAGTGCTCTACGCAGAACATGCCCTCTTTAAAACCCATCACCAGGCTAACCCAGCTCCCCCACTCCCCTCCCCTCTAGAACTCAGTTTGTTTTTCAAACTCCATCGTCTCTCCTGGTTTTTCTCCCCCTCTGATTTCCTCCCTTCTTCTTCCCCTCCTACTACCTTTTATTTTTTCTTAACATATATTGCATTATGTTTCAGAGGTACAGATCTGTGATTCAACAGCCTTGCACAATTCACAGCACTCACCCTAGCACATACCCTCCCCAATGTCTATCACCGAGCCACCCAATCCCTCCCACCCCCCACCAGTCCAGCAACCCTCAGTTTGTTTCCTGAGATTAAGAATTCCTCATATCAGGGAGGTCATATGATACATGTCTTTCTCTGATTGACTTATTCCACTCAGCATAACCCCCTCCAGTTCCATCCATGTCGTTGCAAATGACAAGATCTCATTCTTTTGATGGCTGCATAGTATTCCATTGTGTATATATACCACTTCTCCTTTATCCATTCCTCTGTCGATGGACATCTGGGCTCTTTCCACAGTTTGGCTATTGTGGACATTGCCGCTATAAACATTGGGGTGCACGTACCCCTTCGGATCACTACATTTGTATCTTTGGGGTAAATACCCAGTAGTGCAATTGCCGGATCTTATGGAAGCTCTATTTTCAACTTTTTGAGGAACCTCCATACTGTTTTCCAGAGTGGTTGCACCAGCTTGCATTCCCACCAACAGTTTAAGAGGGTTCCCCTTTCTCCACATCCCCGCCAACATCTGTCGTTTCCTGACTTAATTTTAGCCATTCTAACGGGTGTGAGGTGTAGATCACTGAGGTTTGATTTGGATTTCCCTGATGCCCAGCGATGTTGAGCACTTTTCCATGTGTCTGTCGGCCATTTGGATGTCTTCTGCCCATTTCTTGATTGGGTTATTTGTTCTTTGGGTGTTGAGTTTGATAAGTTCTTTATAGATTTTGGATACGAGCCCATTATCTGATATGTCATTTGTAAATATCTTCTCCCATTCTGTCGGTTGTCTTTGGTTTTGATGACTGTTTCTTTTGCTGTGCAAAAGCTTTTTATCTTGATGAAATCCCAATAGTCCTTTTTACCCTTGCTTCCCTTGCCTTTGGCGATGTTTCTAGGAAGAATTTGCGGCGGCTGAGGTCGAAGAGGTTGCTGCCTGGGTTCTCCTTTAGGACTTTGATGGACTGCTGTCTCACATTAAGGTGTTTCAACCATTTGAAGTCTATTTTTGTGTGTGGTGTAAGGAAATGGTCCAGTTTCATTCTTCTGCATGAGACTGTCCAATTTTCCCAACACCATTTGTTGAAGAGATCGTCTTTTTTCCATTGGACATTCTTTCCTGCTTTGTCAAAGATAAGTTCACCATAGAGTTGAAGGTCCATTTCTGCACTCTCTATTCTGTTCAATTGATCTATGTGTCTGTTTTTGTGCCAGTACCATACTGTCTTGATGATGACAGCTTTGTAATAGAGCTGGAAGTCCAGAATTGTGATGCCGCCAGCTTTGCTTTTCTTTTTCAACTTTCCTCTGTCTATTCGGGGTCTCTTCTGGTTCCATACAAATTTTAGGATTATTTGTTCCATTTCTTTGAAAAAAGTCGATGGTATTTTGATGGGGATTGCCTTGAATGTGTACATTGCTCTAGGTAGCGTTGACATCTTTACAATGTTGGTTCTCCCAATCCATGAGCATGGAACGTTTTTCCATTTCTTTGTGTCTTCTTCAATTTCTTTCATGAGTATTTTATAGTTCTCTGAGTACAGATCCTTTGCCTCTTTGGTTAGATTTATTCCTAGGTATCTTATGGTTTTGGGTGCAATTGTAAATTGGATTGACTCCTTCATTTCTCTCTCTTCAGTCTTGTTGTTGGTGTATAGGAATGCCACTGATATCTGTGCATTGATTTTATATCCTGCCACTTGACTGAATACCTGTACGAGTTCTAGCAGTTTTGGGGTAGAGTCTTTTGGGTTTCCACATACAGTATCATATCATCTGCAAAGAGTGAGAGTTTGACTTCCTCTCTGCCGATTTAGGTGCCTTTGATTTCCTTTTGTTGTCTGATTGCTGTGGCTAGGACTTCTAATACCATGTTGAATAGCAGTGGTGAGAGTGGACATCCCTGCTGCATTCCTGACCTTAGCGGGGAGCTCTCAGTTTTTCCCATTGAGAATGATATTCGCTGTAGGTTTTTCATAGATGGCTTTTATGATATTGAGGTTTGTACCCTCTCTCCCTATACTCTGAAGCCTTTTGATCAAGAAAGGATGCTATACTTTGTCAAGTGCTTTTTCTGCATCTATTGAGAGGATCATATGACTCCTGTTCTTTCTTTTGTTAATGTAATGTAGCACGTTCATTGATTTGCGGATGTTGAACCAACCTTGCAGCCCAGGGATAAATCCCACTTGGTCGTGGTGAATGATTCTTTTAATGTACTGTTGGATCCTATTGGCTAGTATTTTGGTGAGAATTTTTGCATCCATGTTCATCAAGGATATTGGTCTGTAATTCTCCTTTTTGATGGGGTCTTTGGTTTTGGGATCAAGGTAATGGTGGCCTCATAAAATGAGTTTGGAAGTTTTCCTTCCTTTTCTATTTTTTGGAACAGTTTCAGGAGAACAGGTATTACTTCTTCTTGAAATGTTTGGTAGAATTCACTTGGGAAGCCACCTGGCCCTGGGCTTTTGTTTGTTCGGAGATTTTTGATGACTGCTTCAATTTCCTTAGTGGTTATAGGTCTGTTCAAGTTTTCTATTCCTTCCTGGTCCAATTTTGGTAGTTGATACATCTCTAGCAATGCACCCATTTCTTCCAGGTTATCTAATTTGCTGGCATAGAGTTGCTCATAATACGTTCCTATAATTGTTTGTATTTCTTTGGTGTTAGTTGTGATCTCTCCTCTTTCGTTCATGATTTTGTTGATTTGGGTCATTTCTCTTTTCTTTTGGATCAGTCTGGCCAGGGGTTTATCAATCTTATTAATTCTTTCAAAGAACCAGCTCCTAGGTTCATTGATCTGTTCTACTGTTCTTTTGGTTTCTAGTTCATTGATTTCTGCTCTGATCGTTATTATTTCTCTTCTCCTGCTGAGTTTAGGCTTTATTTGCTGTTTTTTCTCTAGCTCCCTTAGGTGTAGGGTTAGGCTGTGAATTGAAGACCTTTCTTGTTTCATGAGAAACGCTTGTATTGCTATATACTTTCCTCCTAGGACTGCCTTGCTGCATCCGAAAGATTTTGAACAGTTGTGTTTTCATTTTCATTGGTTTCCATGAATTTTTTTAATTCTTCTTTAATTTCCTGGTTGACCCATTCATTCTTTAGTAGGATGCTCTTTAGCCTCCATGTATTTGAGTACTTTCTGACTTTCCTCTTGGGATTCAGTTCTAGTTTCAAAGCACTGTGGTCTGAAAATATGCAGGGAATAATTCCAATCTTTTGGTACTCGTGGAGACCTGATTTGTGACCTAGGATGTGATCTATTCTGGAGAATGTTCCATGGGCACTAGAGAAGAATGTGTATTCCATTGCTTTGGGATGGAATGTTCTGAATATGTCTGTGAAGTCCATTTGATCCAGTGTGTCATTGTTGATCTTTTGCTTAGATGATCTGTCCATTTCAGTTAGGGGGGTGTTAATGTCTCCCACTATTATTGTATTGTTGTCAATGTGTTTCTTTGCTTTTGTTATTAATTGCCTTAGATAATTGGCTGCTCCCACGTTAGGGGCATAGATATTTACAATTGTTAGATCTTCTTGTTGGATAGACCCTTTAAGTAGGATATAGTGTCCTTCCTCATCTCTTATTACACTCTTTGTTTTAAAATCTAATTTGTCTGACATAAGGATTGCCACCCCAGCTTTCTTTTGGTGTCCATTAGCATGGTAAATGGTTTTCCACCCCCTCACTTTCAATCTGGGGGTGTCTTTGGGTCTAAAATAAGTCTCTTGCAATCAGCATATTGATGGGTCTTGTTTTTTAATCCAATCTGATAGCTCGTGTCTTTTGATTGGGGCATTTAGCCCATTTACATTCAGGGTAACTATTGAAAGACAGAAATTTAGTGCCATTGTATTGCCTGTAAGGTGACTGTTACTGTATACTGTCTGTGTTCCTTTATGGTCTGTGCTGCTTTTAGGCTCTCTCTTTGCTTAGAGGACCCCTTTCAATATTTCTTGGAGGGCTGGTTCCGTGTTTGCAAATTCCTTTAGTTTTTGTTTGTCCTGGAAGCTTTTTATCTCTCCTTCAATTTTCAATGACAGCCTAGCTGGATATAGTACTCTTGGCTGCATATTGTTCTCCTTTAGTTCTCTAAATTTATCATGCCATTCCTTTCTGGCCTGCCAGGTCTCTGTGGATAGGTCTGTTGCCAATCTAATATTTCTACCATTATAGGTTACATATTTTTTCTCCCAAGCTGCTTTCAGGATTTTCTCTTTGTCTCTGAGACTCGTAAGTTTTACTATTAGATGTCGGGGTGTGGACCTATTTTTACTGATTTTGAGAGGGGTTCTCTGTGCCTCTCGGATTTTGATGCCTGTTTCCTTCCCCACATTAGGGAAGTTCTCTGGTATAATTTGCTCCAATATACCTTCTGCCCTTCTCTCTCTTTCTTCTTCTTCTGGGATCCCAATTATTCTAATGTTGTTTCTTCTTATGGTATTGCTTATCTCTCGAATTCTGCCCTCGTGATCCAGTAGTTGTTTATCTCTCTTTTTCTCAGCCTCTTCATTTTCCATCATTTGGTCTTCTATATCGCTGATTCTCTCTTCTGCCTCATTTATCCTAGCAGTTAGTGCCCCCATTTTTGATTGCACCTCATTAATAGCCTTTTTGATTTCGACTTGGTTAGATTGTAGTTCTTTTATTTCTCCAGAAAGCGTTTCTCTAATACCTTCCATGCTTTTTTCAAGCCCAACTAGTATTTTGAAAATCATGATTCTGAATTTTAGGTCCGACATCGTACTAATGTCCGTATTGAGTAGGTCCCTGGCAGATGGTACTACCTCTTGTTCTTTTTGTTGAGATGATTTTTTCCATCTTGTCATTTTGTCCAGAGGAGAAGAGATGAATGAGAGAACAAAATGCTAACAGGGTAACAACATCCCCAGAAAATATACTCTAAACAAATCAGAAAAGACCTGAAACCAGGGGAAAAGAAAGGGAAAGAAATAAAAAAAGAGAAAAAAAAAAGATAAAAACAAACAAAAACAGAAGAAAACAAAACAAAACAGAATATGATCAAATATGATCAGGCTAGTGCATAGATCAGTGCCACACACTAGATTTTGGGTATATTTTGGTCTTTAGAAGAAAGTGCCTCCTAAAATTTTAAAGAAAGAAAGACTTAAATATGTACAAAATAAGCATTGATACGATGAAGGGATGGAATATGACTGTAAAGATGAAAATTATAAAAAAATTTTAAAAAGGAATTGATAAGAAGGTGTTTGAAAAAAGAAAGAAGAGGATTAAAAAAAAAGAAAGAAAAAAAAGGGGGGAGAGAATGTGATCAGGCAGGAGACTAGAACAAAGCCCTACACTAGAGATTTAGGGTATATTTTGATCTGTTAGAAGAAACTGTATTTCAAAATTTTAAAGAGAGAACAACTTATATATATATGCCAAAAATAAAGGTAACTACTATGAAGGGATAGAATATGACTCTAAAAATGAAAAATAAAATTTATTTTTAAAAGGGGATTTATAAGATGTTGGTTGAAAAAGGGAAAAAGAAAAATTAAAAGAAAAAGACAGTTTAAAAAAATTAACTTTGAAAGACTAACGAATCATGGTAAAAAAGCCATGAATTCTATGTGCAGTAGTCCCCTAGCGCTGGAGTTCTCCCGTTCTTGATCAGTAAACTTGGTCTTGGCTTCCTGGCTGTTCATGCTGATCTTCTGGGGGAAGGGCCTGTTGCTGTGGTTCCCAAATGTCTTTGCGGAAGCGGAATTGCCCCGCCCTTTCCTGGTCTGGGCTAAGCAAGCTGCTCGGGTTTGCTCTTGGGGAGCTTTTGTTCCCTGCAAGCTCTCGGTACAGCTTTGGTGGACGAGAGTGAAAATGGTGGCCTCCCAATCTCCTCCCAGGAGGAGCCGAGAACTCGGGGCCCTGCCCCTCAGTGCGCCCCCAGAGAAAAGCTGTCACTCCCATCTCCCTGGTCTCCGGCAGCACTCCGTGCTCACCCGGCCTGTGACCGAGCGTTTCTATCTCTGGCACCCGACCCGTGTGGAGTCTCCAAACCCAGCAGATCCCTGAGATGCGCTCCCACGCCGCTCCTCCCGGGGGAGGAAGGGGAGTCTCCCGGGATCTCTCACTTGTTGGGTCCCTGATGGAGGAGCAGTGGCCCGACTGTGTTGCCGATCACAGTTTATGGCAACCCCGAACTGAGAGCCCACGCCTCGGCTCCGTCTCTGCAGCCGGCTTCCCTGCTCCGATACCTGGGAGCTCTGCCACACTCAGGCACCCCCAGTCTTCCTGGGACCCCGAGGGTCCTGAGAGCACGCTGTCCTGCGAGGGTTCCACCTCCCGCTTAGCCACTGGAGCGACGTCCCTCAGCGGAGCCGACTTCTAAAAGTTCCGATTTTGTGCTCCGCGGCTCTAGCACTTGCCAGAAGCGGCCGATGGGGGCCCCCTCTCCCGCCGTCTATCCTCCCGAATATCGCCTCGGATTCATTTCTCCGCACGTCCTACCTTCCAGTAAGCGGTTGCCTCTCTGTTCAGAGAGTTGTTGCTACTCTCTTCTTCGATCTTCTGTTGAGTTCGTAGGTGTTCAGAATGGTTTGGTCCCTATCCAGCTGAATTCCTAAGACCAGATGAAATCCAGGTCTCCTACTCCTCCACCATCTTGCTCCCTTCCCCGACAATTCATTTTTAATAAAATACTACACAAGACTGTTTTGTTTTGTTTTGTTTTTCTGGAAACCGATGTACTAAAAGTTCTTTTTACAAGACTCATTGAAGTCTTATGCCTCACAAGTACAGTTGCTGCCACCTCCCACCTCCCCAGCCAATCCTGCTGGAATTCCCGGCGGGGGTCAGGGGTGGGAGGGGCGTGGAGGGCGGTGGACAGAGGCCAGCCCAGCTCATCCTCTTTGGGAACTTTACTTTGAGAACACTTTCCCTACAAATTTCGCTACAACATTTCACGTTGAGGCAAAGCATCCCATTTTTTATGATTTCAAAGCCTTTATAAAAATTAAAAGCAGCTGCTCCCAGTAAAATATCTGGTCTTGCCTTTGGTGGGTATAAATATGCACAATGACCTCATCTCTCCTTAGGTACTACACTTTGCCTCAACACAGCGGAGGCAGGGGCCAAGTGCCTCCTGCAGACCGCTCCCCACAAATAGCCTTTTCTTCATGCTCAAAGGAATCATTTGGATACTTCTCATCTGAAGCTCTTTCCTTTTGAAGTATCTTTGAAGCATTTCATCTCCTTTTGCCTTTCTTTTTGATAAACCTTTCCTTCTTAAACTTCCAGAGACATCCCAATTTTTAGGGTAAACTCTTGGGTGATAAGGCAATTTTAAGGGACGCTGTCTGATTAGACACACCCAGCAAGGACCCTCTCACTTCATTGACGTCTTGGATGGATCTTACCCCGTTTGAGAACAAACGGTCATGGAAAGTAAAAGTAACGGAAGAGGAAATAAACGATGATTCTGGATTTATTTTTTTTTTACTTGAAAGAAAGTCAAATTAATACACCCAAAGTTTAGTAAAATGCTTTCATTGTTTCCACATTATTTTTGGAAACTTGAGTTCTCCTAGGGCCTGCAAGGTTCACTACGGAGACTGCGAACTTCCACAGAGGAACCGGCAGCAACATGGCAGGCTGTTTCCGCTTTCCTGCAGCCGCCGCCCCAGCTCTTTGCCTCTGGTGTTTCCTCCACTGTGGGGGCTGCAGGCCACGCACAACCAGGAGACGAGGCTCCCCACGCCCGAGTCCCCTTCTCTGAGGTCTGGGGCAATTACCTCTGCAGGCATTAAGTCAAGGTGCCTTGCCACTGCTTAGTGGGGTGTAGGTGGGGGGACTGGAACACCTGCTGGGACAGTCTCAGTGAGCTCTCTCTCCAGATATTTTATTCTGTTAACCAGAATGACACGAGATGGGAGAAAGTTGCCCTGATTCATACCAGGTGCACAGAGCCGAGGGGCCTGATGGGGGTTCCTGTGCCCCAGACCCCAGCTCTGCACAGGACGGCGCCCCTTATCCAGCCTGGTTCTCCAGCTTCCCCGCTGAGTATGTAAGCCCGTGGAACCTGCTCCCACTAGATCCCTCTCCTGCAGAACCGGAGTTTGTGATGACCTGATTAAATGATTCCTTCCCACCTGGGAAAAGCCAGCTGGAAGCCCTCTAGGCCACCTCCAGGCGCCTCATCTCCACCCACTGCCAGAGAGGTTGCAGGCGCCTGCCTTGCAGGATGCCTAGATGGGCCCCCAACCCGGGGCAGGCCGAGCTGCCTCAGTTCTGTCCTGGCTGCACGTAAGCGGGAAGTGCGTGTGCTCTGGGCGCAGGCAGTCCAGTTTGAACCCAGCTCTGTTACTGCTGTGTGACCTCGGGGGAGCTACCTAAACCCAGTGTGCCTCAGTTTCCTCCTCTGTGAAATGCAGCTGATGATCTTAATTATCTCTAAGGCTTGTTTTAAGATTTATGTATTTTAGGGTCAGAGCAGATGGAGAGGGAGAGAGAATCTCAAGCAGATTCCCGCTGAGCTGTAGCCTGATGAGGGGCTCCATCTCACAACCCTGAGATCATGACCTGAGTCGAAATCAAGAGCTGGACACTCAACCGACGGAGCCACCCAGGTGCCCCTCTCAAAGGCTTGTTTTAAAGACTGGTGACAACACACATAAAGCACAGAGTGCAGAGCTGGCCCAATACTCACTCCCTAAGCATCAGTAGCTTTATTCTCACTCTTCTCACTGTTATTACTATCATGATTCCTGCTCTCCCCTTCAGCCTGCAAGTTCCCTCTGGTTCAGGCTGTGGCCCTTGGTTTATAGATCAAAGACTGATTCGGCCAGCTCCTTGAGAGCTGATCCCTCTCCCAGGGACAGACTCAGATAAGCCAAGCTTTTACAGTGGAAGAGCAAGACCTGAATGCCAACGTTTTAGCTATGGTAATTCAGCTCTGTAGTTTTGTGGGTAAGAACCCAGATTGAAGTCAAACCACCTGGAGTTCAAATCCCAGCTCTGCCACTTGCTAGCTGCGGATGAAGGGGAGACACAACCTCTCTAAACGCTCCCTGGATTCCCAATCTGGGTAATCAGAACTTGTGGGGTTGAAGTAAGGATCAGCACAAGCTAATGCACACAAAAGGTTTCATAGGGAGCCCAGCACCTAGTAAGTATTCAATAAAGGGCATCAAAACGCCCTGTAATTATCATGGTAATTGGAAAATTTCACCTCTGCATGACCAAGCTTTCTCTCACCACAGACGCTAAATCATATTCAGAATATCACTTGTTGGATTTTACAATGGAAAGTAACTCTGACCGAGAAGAGAAGGCATACAGTCCCCATGACTTCTGCATTATCTCCCAGCAGACAGACCCACGGGGGCTTCAGAAATAATCAGCAGTACCCTGGGGATCCTGGAAAAGCTAGGGGTACTGAAGAGTTAATGTCATCAGGCTCAGAAGATGCATCAGCCTTACATGACAGGCTTTGTCACTCTGGGCAGAAGTGGCTCCAAAGGCTAAGTTCTCCTTACCCCTCACAGAGGCTCTGAAGGAAACTTCCAGTGTTTGCCAGTAGGATTCCTGCTTAGCTCTGCTTCCCTGACAGAGCAAAACTTTGAATTGCACAAACTCACCTTAGATATGTTAATAGATTCAATCAGGCGCCAGCTGAGCCAGTCTCCTGCCAGCGTCCTAAGCGGGCTGTGGTGTTCTGTTTCTGAGGCCAACTTAGGCCAGTATTGCTAAATTCTGGGGGATGAGAACGGTGCCTCAATCTGGCCTCCCAACACTGTTCACACCTGAACACATAGGACAGTGTAAGTGTGCTTGGATCACTTAAACTTCTAAAGTGGCTTGTGGAACTGTACTCTGTTTTAAACATTACACCATGTTTCTGCACAGAGAAATAGCACCAGCTTCAAATACGGGGTGTCCTGCTATGTGGCAGTCACTGTGGGAAGCAATTCACATAGGATATCTTTTCCTTTTTTAAGAGAGGGAGAGAGAGAGAAAGAGAGAGGGAGAGGAGGGGCAGAGGGAGAGCGAGAGAGACAATCTTAAGCAGACTCTGCACCCAGCATGGAGCCCAACACAGGGCTCCATCCCACGACCCTGAGATCATGACCTGAGCTGAAATCAAGACTTGGACGCTTAACCGACTAAGCCACCCGGGCGCCCCACCTCTTATTTAACCTTAAACTTTAATTCATGTGCAACACCACTAAACAATATAAAGGAATAAGCTATTAGTGCGTGCAAACTCTTGCAGGGGATTCAAGGGAATTATGCTGAATCATACAAGTCAATCTCAAAAGTTTACATACTGTATGATTCCATTTATAGAACATTCTTGAAACGACAAGATTAGAGAGATTATAGAGACAGAAAACAGGTTAGTGGTTGCCAGGGTCTGGTTGGGGGGAGTGCGGTCTGGGTTCTAATGGAGTAGCATGAGGGGTCCTTGGGTGGGAAGATTTCTATCTCGACTGTGCTGGGGGGTCACAGGAATCCACACATGGGATAAAATCACATAGGATGACATGCACACACACAGTTGAGTTACGTAAGAATAAAGCTGGTTGACTGTATTAATGTCAGTATTTTGGCTAATGTTGCACTACATAGCCTTTCAAGATGTTACCACTGGGGGAAGCTGAAGGAAGGGAAGGATTTCTCTGTATTATTTTAACAACTGCACAGGAATCTACGTAATTACTGGGGAATGGCAGTACACAGTGGTGTTTCAGAGTATTTCAAAGCCAGAGCGTCCGTCTGAATGCCCGCTCTGCAATTTACCATCTGTGTGATCTGCTATTTGACCTTCCGGAACCTCAGACCTTCAGGTCCACGTCGAAGGTGATGGAAGTGCCTATCCCAGAGGAAAGGTTTTGTTTTGATTTCCTTAATTTAACCATGGTCAGTTTCTGCTTCTTACTATAAAAAAAAAAAAAAAAAAGTTTTGACTGATACATAGGATATTATTTTATAAGAGGCAACCAATTGACTACGATGATAAATTTTATCATCTGGTTAAAGGTATAAATGACTAATCTGCAGCAAGAAAAATCTTTTACAGAAAAACTATATAAAACACACACAAAGAAAAGTTGAATTTTACATAAATAGCTTAGTTTTTCAAGATAGAGAACTACCAAGGATGGAAGACCCAAGGTCCCAGAGAAAAGTAAAACACAGGTAGAGAAGGCCAATATTCTACAATGTTCTCACCTTGAGGTTCTCGCTAGTAGGCCAGCAGTGTGGACAGGGGGCTGAGAACACGGGCGGAAAGCCAGCAGGAAGTGGGGGCTGGGCAGAGCGCACAGAGCCAGAGACAGGCTGGTGTTACATGT
The DNA here is from genome assembly GCF_037043125.1 of Eumetopias jubatus. Lineage (NCBI taxonomy): Eukaryota > Metazoa > Chordata > Mammalia > Carnivora > Otariidae > Eumetopias > Eumetopias jubatus. The sequence continues at coordinate 690,379 of NW_028274838.1, read as the reverse complement.
GGGATGCACGTGGAGACAAAGGGAGCGCGGACAGTTCAACCTTTTGTTCTGACGCTCCCCGGAGACATCTGCTGACTGCTAAGTGGGGATCGCAAATGCCTAAGAAGACAAGCAGAAAGTGTCCTCGGTGCCAGAGAAACAGCACCCTTCCAGCCACCCTGTGCAGCTGAGATGAGCGCAGACTAGTCCCGGAAAGGGGCAAACAGGGGTCCTGGAATGGTAAGAGAAATTCCGGCTGGCGTGAGGTGCCCCTCCCTGACACAACTGTCCGCTGCAAACTAAAATAAACGTGACGTTCCTTTCTGGAGGTTGTAATAACATACAGAGGCCCTACTCCAGTATTCAATCAGAAACTTTTTAAAAACAGCATTCATACTATGTGTAAGACACAGAGAAAACACGAACAATGGAAACAGAGCCACCAGTGATCTATACATTGCAGTCATAATGCATGGATTTGGAAACAACTACAATGCATTCGGGAAAATAACAAAGAATTTTAGTGGAGAATTAGAACCTAGAAAGTGCTTGCAAATGGGCATTCTGGAACTCAAAAAGGCAGTACCTGAAGTTACATTTTTGAATAGATAGATGAGTCTGGCTACAGACCCATCACGGTGAGAACGGAGAGTAAGTAAGTGGCTGGGATGGGGACCATGCCCAGACTGACGTGAGAACAGGGACACAAGACGAAATCACACACGTGATTGGAAGATTAAGCGTACATCTCCCTAGAGTCTCAGCGGGATGAAGTAGGCAATCAGAGACAAACCCCAATTTTAAGAATTAATGGCAAGAATATTCCAAAACTGATACAAAATACAGAGTCATCTGTCAAAAATTTTATGAACCTTAAGAATGCAAATTTTTTAAAAGCCACAGCCAGGGACATCTTAATGAAAGCACTGAAAATCTAGGACAGGGGCGCCTGGGCGGCTCAGTTGGTTAAGTGTCTGACTCTTGATCTCGGCTCAGGTCATAATCTCAGGATCGTGAGTTCAAGTCCCGCACTGGGCTCCACGCTGGGCACGGAGCCTACAAGACAGAAAGAAAGAAAAGGAGGGAAGAAGGGAGGAAATCGAGGACAAAGAGAAAAGCTTAAAAGCAACCAGACAAAATAAACCACCTTATTTCATAGAAGTAACAACAAGATTGACAAGCCAGGGTAAATTAAAAGAAAGCCAAGATTCTCAAAACAAAGAGCAAGGCTGCCAGGAGCTAAGAGGCCTCACCTTCACGGCAGCAAACGGGGACAGTAACAGCTGACATCGGAGACAGTGGAGTCCAGCAGAATAAGGAATGGCACCTTCAAAGGGGCTAAAAAAACAAGATCCAACCAAGCATCCTATGCCCAGTGAAACTGTATTTGAAGGTGAGGACCAAATAAAGACTTTTCCAAATAAATGGAAATCAGCAAAGGTATCTACAGGGAGATCAAAGTGATCCCATACAGAAGTGCAGATTCAGGAAGAAGTGAGAACAAAAATAAATGTGTGACTACATGTGTCAATCTCAAGAGTTATTTAGATTACCTGCATATCATCACCATCATCATCCTGCTCTGTGGCATCTAAAACATATTTAGATATAAAGTATACAAGTAACACAGAAGGTGAGAGAGGCCAAACAGGCAAAGTATTGTACGGTAATTAAATCATCTGGGAAGCTGTGAAAGTGCTCATTAAGTTGAGCAGATACACTGTAATGACTCAAGGATACAGGTTAGAATATCTAGTCAGACCATGAAAATAGCAACAGAGTGCATAATAAGCTAAAAAGGGAGAATATAAAATAACAAAAATATGTTCATTAATATAAAAGAAAGCAAGAGAGGAAAAAATAGAACATTAAAAGTGAACACACAACAGAGAAAACAAAATGTAAAACTGTAAATATAAACTCAAATATATTATTAGTACTTATATAAAATATGAATGGACTAAATACTGCAGTTAAAGTGAACAATGCCTGATTGGGTTTTTTCAGTGTATGCTGTAAAAGAGACCGGCTTTCTGCATATGGATGCCGGCAAGCTGGACATCAAAGCACAGGAAAAGATCCACGCACGCCAATCAAAAGAATGACAGCACACTATACTAATACTGTACAAAGACATTTTAAAGAAAGAAGCATTACTAGAAATACACAGGGATCTCTTATGGTGGTAAAGGAATCTATCGCAAAGATGTGACAATGTGAAATGTGCATATACCTAATTAACATATATTCAAAATATGTACAGCATTAATTGATAGAAATAAAAGAGGAAACAAAAAAATCTACAATTGCTTTGATAGATTTTAACACACCTCTCTCAGGAAATAATAGAACAAGCAGACAAAATGCCAAAGAGGATACAGACACTTCTGGCAATGTGATTAACAAACTTGACCTAATTTGCATGAACACTGCAGCCAGCAACTGCAGAATCTGCATATTTTTCAAATATATAGGAGACATTTTACATGTACATACATCAAAATGAAAATGTGTGGCACGCAGCTAAGCCATGTTTAAAATAAAATATATGGTCTTAAATGTACCTGGAAGAAAGAAAAACACTAAAACATCAATGGTCTGATCATCAATCTCAAGAAATTATATTTGAAAAACCAGAAAATTCCAAGAAGAAGGAAAGGAATATAAAGGAAAAAGCAGAACATAATCAAACAGAAAACAAATGTATAATGTAAAAAAAGGGGAAACAAACAAAGCCAAAGTTTACTATCTTGAGAAGACTAATAAAATTGGTAAATTCCCACAAAAATCAATCTAAAAAAACATAAAGAAGAAATAAATTACCAATATCAATAATATAAGAGATGATGTCTTTAGAGAACCTGCAGACTCTAAAAAATTATTCAGAGAATATTATGAATAACTTTACCCTGTAAGTATGGAAATTTACATGAAATTGATAATTTTCTTAAAAGCCAAAACTTTCCAAAATGGACAGAATAAGAAATAGAAATATGAGTAGCCCACGTCTCTTAAAGAATACATTAGGTCCAGAAAGTTTTATTGGTAAAAATGTTCCAAATGGTTAAGGCAGAAAGTGTCAATCTTACACAAGCTCTTCTAGAAAACAGGAAAAGAATACTTCCTAACACTTTCGTATAAGGCCAGAAAAACCTCAATAACAAAACCTAACACGGACATTATAGGAAAGGAAAATTCAGGCCAATCCCTCTTATGAACATAGATGTACAACACTTATCACGTATTAATAAATCTTTTCAGTAACATAAAGAGGATAATAAAAATAATGCATTGTGGCCAAGTTGAATTTATTCTAGAAAGGCAAAGTTGGTTTAACATTGAAAACAAATCTACATAATTCATCCTGCCATGACTTCTGGTGCCAACTACTCAGAGGTGGGCCAAACTTCACACGTTAGGGACAGTCTTCCACGGGCTGCCCTCACTCAGACAACAGCTGCATGTCCAACACACCCTGGGCCTCACTTATGCCCTGCAGGCTACAAATTCAGGAGTTCCCACAAACACCTTAAATCAGTAATTCACTGGAATGACTCAACGCAACTCTGGAAAGTGCTGCATTCACAATTACAGTTTTATTATAGCAAAAGAAGACAAATCAGAACTAACCAAAAGGAAGGACACATCAAGTGGAGCCTGAGAGGGTCTAAATGCAAAGTTTCTGATCTTCTCCCCATGGAGTCCCAAATACTGTTAGGCCCTTTAAGCTTCCATGTACAACAACGCTTCAGGGTATAGCCAATCTGGGAAGCTCACCCCAGCTTTCATGTCCAGAGTCCTAACTGGGGCTTGAACACACACTGCTTACTTGGCTGACATCTAGTCTCGCACGTGCCCGCAGGTTCCCCCAGTTCAAAACTGACATGAGGTGTCCTAAAGGTCCCATCATAAATCACACCACTGGACTGTCCAGTGGCCAAAGCCCCCAGCAAACAAGGATATTCCTGTTGTGCAAGATCACCTCCCCAAAACCGAGGGCAAACCTCTCTTTGGGTCAGGTTAATTCTTCACTACTCGACCCCATTAGTAGAATGAAGGGGGAAAACATTATATACTTGTCTCAATGTATATTTGCTAAAATTCAACAATATTCATGACTTAGAAAAGATCTGGGGAATCTGATTTCTGATTCAATGTTTAAAGAGCTTGGAAGTCACCACTCCATTCTAACAAGCAGTACAAAGTGGACCAGATTGAAACATTAACAACTCTTCTTGGATCTGAAAGACAGGGGAGGACACGGGGGCAAACTGCTGCCTCCAAGACTGCAGACAGACTGGTGACTACAGAGTCAAGGTTTCCAGAGCAAAGACTCATGCGCTCTGTGGGAACCAGCCCTGGAGTCGGAAAACCTCAACTGTAAGTAAGGAATTGCTGGAAGTTTGGTGTGGCCAAAACCCCGGGAAGGCCCAGCAATAGGGATACCCAGCCATGGTAGGCTCTGCACGTTTTTTACCTCCAGCACAACCAGACATTCACAATAAATATTGGACAAAACAATGCATTCCTGTTTCGGGCAGGAGGAGGGGAAGGCAGCATTCTGAAATACCTTAGAGCTCAGAGCTCTCTGTTCTTCAACACGGTCTGCCCTCAGAGGAGATCAGTTCACCAGAGCCTACCCTGCTCGGGTTTTATCAGAGCCTCACTGACCCAGGGAAGGAAAGCACCCACCTCCAGCCCACTCTAGCCCAAGAGGGAAGAAAAAAGGCCAAAACTCTTGTGAAGCTCACAGCTCAGATGCACAGGCTCACAGAGAGACTAGGGCCCAATCAGAGGAATGTGGAACACTTCCCTTCTCCCTACACCTCCACCACCATGTTACTACAGGCCTATTTACAGCAGTTCCTTTCCCCTTTTTCCTTTTTTGTCCTGCTATCAAGAAAAAGATTACTAGGCCTACTAAAAGGCCAAAATCACAATGTGAAGAGACAAAGCAAGCATAGAACCAGACATGACAGAGATGTTGGAATCATCAGACTGGGAATTGAAGTAAGTCTGATTAGCATGGTAAGGGTGCTAGGCGATAAAGGAGACAGCATGCAAGGAAAGATGGACAACATGAGCAGAGATGGAAATCCTAAGAAAGAACCACAAAGAGATGCTAGAGATAAAAAACACTGGAACAGAAATGAAGAATGCTTTTGATGGGCTTATTAGTAGAGTGGACACAGCTAAGGAAAGAATCTCTGAGCTTGAGGACATCTCAAATAGAAGCCTCCAAATCTGAAAAGCAAAGAAAACGAAGACTGAAAAAAAAAAAAAAAAAAAAAAAAAAAGAACAGAATATCAAGGACTGAAGGACAACTTTAAAAGTGTAATATACTTGTAATGGGAATTCCAGAAGAAGAAAGAAAGGAACAGAAGAAATATTTGAAACAGCAATGACTGAGAATTTCCCCCAAATTTGTGGCAGACACAAGACCACATATCCAAGCAGCTCAGAAACCACTGAGCAGTATACAATGCCAAAAAAACTATATGTAGGCATGTCATTTTCAAACTACAGAAAATAAAAGATAACAGAAAAAATCCTAAAAGAAGCCAAAGGATGGCGCTTGGGTGGTTCAGTCGGCTAAGCATCTGCCTTCGGCTGAAGTTGTGATCTCGGGGTCCTGGATGGAGCCCCATATTAGGCTCCCTGCTCAGCAGGGAGTCTGCTTGTCCCTCTCCTCTGCCCCTTCCCTCTCTTTCTCTCTCAAATAAATAAATAAAGTCTTTAAAAACATGATTTAAAAAAAAAGAAATTACATCCAACTTCGCCTCCAAGACTGTGTAAACAAGAAGAGAATGGAGTGAAATATTTCAAATGTTGAGAGAAAAAAACCCCACCAATCTAGAATTCTGCACTCTGTGAAATTACCCTTCAGAAGGGAAGGAGAAATAAAGACTCTCTAAAGCAAACAAAGTTGAGGGAACTTGTTGCCAGTAGACCTGCCTTCAAGAAATGTGAAAATAAGTTCTTTAGAGAGAAGGAAAATGATGTAGGTCAGAAACTGGGATGTGCAGAAAGGGAGGAAGAGCAATGAAGAAGGAATAAGTGAAAGTAAAATAAAAATTTTTATTTTTCTAATTTTTAATTGATCTACCAGATAACAGTTTGTTCAAAATAATAGCAACATGTCCTCAATTATGTATACTCTTGTATATATCATGCATTCCACAAGACATACTTATGTGCTGTTCTGCATGAGTGAAATGAATGATACAGGGGACAGGAAGAAGAGATTATTTTGTCATTATAGGGTATTTGCACTATCCATGAAGTATCTACTGTTACTGGAAAGTGGACTTGAATTAGTAGTAAATGCACATTGCAAATTCTTGTACAACCACTGACAAAAGTAAAAAAGAAAGTGTAACTAATATTTTAAGAAAGGAGAGAGAATGGAACCATATAAAATGCTCAGGTAAAACCAAAAAAGGCCGAAAAATAGTGAAAGAAAAAAATGGGAACAAAAACATAAGTAATAAACAAAACGGTAACAAATGCAATAGGTATTAATCCAACTATATCAACAACAAATTCGAACACCAATGGCCTGCATACACCAATTAAGAGGCAGAATGTCAGAGTGGATCAAAAAACAAGACTCAACTCTATGTTGTCTAAAGAACTCCACTTTAAAAATAAAGACAGTTGGGGCGCCTGGATGGCTCAGTCGTTAAGCGTCTGCCTTCGGCTCAGGTCATGATCCCAGGGTCCTGGGATCAAGCCCCACATTGGGCTCCCTGCTCGGCAGGAAGCCTGCTTCTCCCTCTCCCACTCCCCCTGCTTGTGTTCCCTCTCTCGCTGTCTCTCTCTCTGTCAAATAAATAAATGAAATCTTTAAAATAAATAAATAAAATAAAATAAAAACAAAGACACTTAAAATAAAGACATTTAAAAATAAAGATTAAAATTAAAAGTAAATGCATGGAGAAAAATATACCATGCTAATACTAATCAAAAGAAAGCAAGAGTAGCTATACTAATTTCAGACATTGCAGACTTTAAAGCAAGAAAAGTTACCAGGGATAAATTAATGGCAAAACACAGAAAATTTTCTGCCAAGACTGGAAACAAGCCAATGACAGTCACTATTCAAAAGTGTACTGGAGGTCCTAAGCAAGACAATCAGCAATAAATAAATACAATAAAACAATTAGAAAGGAAAAAATAAATCTCTCGTGTTTAATACTAATATGTAGAAAGTAAAAAAAAATAAATAAATACACAAGCTAATAGAACCACTAAGAGAATCCAGCATCATTGCCATGTGCATGCCAATATACAAAAGCAACTGCATTTTGTATACCAGTGATGAGTAACTAGAAGTTAAAATGGAAAGAATTTATAATATTTACAATATCAGTAGGAATATGAAATGTTTAGGAATAAATCTAACAAAAGCTTTGCAAGACACCTATCAAGAAAAATACAAAACATTTAAAAGAGCTAGATACACAGAAGGGTATATCATATTCATGGACTATAAGACTTGTTTTAGGACTGACATCAATTTTCCAAAACTGATGTATGGGTTAGAGATTCTATCCAATCTCATCAAAATCCCAGATTTTTTTTTTTTTGGAAACTGTCAAGCTGGTTCAAAAATGTACGTAGAAAAACAAAAGCAAAAGAAGGGCCATGGTACACTTGGAAAGATGCAGAAAATGGTAGGTTCACAGGACCAAGAGTAGCAACATGGTGAAGCTAAGAAGTTCAGACAGTGTGGCACCAATGTGGGGACAGTGCAGGTCTCCCCACCTCGGGAAAGGTGACACTGGAGCCGGGGGACACTCTCATGCGGCTGCCCCTGTCCTGCAGGGTGTTCCGCTCCATCACTGGTATCTACCCATTAGATGCCTGTAGTGCACACACACACACACACACACAAACACACACACACACACACAGAGTCACGGCAACAAAAAAATGCCTCCAGAAATTGCAAAATGTCTCCGGGAGGGGGGGTAAAATTACCCCCAGGGAGGAAATACTGGAGTAGACAAAAACAGCCCATAAAACTACATTAAAAATGAGAAACAGACCACACATACATAGTTCCATGATTCATGACAAAAGCAACAATGCCTCATATTATAGACAAAACTCAATTCCAAATGACTTATAGATCTGTTAAAGGTAGAAATTAAAACAAAGTTTCTGGATGACAACATAAGAGAATATTTTCACAGCCTCGGGCCAAAGATTTCTTGAATAGGACACACAATAGCACAAACCACGGAGGGCAAACATGGTATACCAGGCTTTATTAAAAGTAAGAACTTCTGTTTAGCACAGGGCACGTTATGGAGTAAAAAGCCAAACCACTGTGCTGGAGAAAATAGTTCTAAAAATATCTGACGAGAACTGCTAGCCAGAAGAAAGAATTCACACGGTAGGAAAACGGAGACAACCCAACAGAAAAATTGGCCAAAGTCTTGAGACACTTCTTGAAAGAGAATATCCACATGGCACTAAACGTAAGAAAAGGGCTCAGCCTCCTTAGTCCTCAGGAAAATGCAAATTAAAATTATAATGAGATACTACTTTAGTTCTATTGAAATGGCTAAGACAGAAAAGTCAGATGATGCCTAGGGTTGGTGAGGATTTGGGACTGAAACACTCATAAGATGCTAAAGGATGTGTATACGGGCACTGCCCACCAAAGCTGATCATACACCGCCCCTCGACCTGGGATAGGGGCTGCAACTGGTGACTCATGCAGATCACTTTATAGGCCAGGATACCCATCTCCCACCTTCTCCGTCTGTTGACTGATGAAGGCTCACACCTTTTCCAGAGAATGACTTTTTGATGGGAGCCATCTCGTCTGCAAATGCCCACAATGTGATGACCACCCCTTGGGGAAGGTCCACAACCAATGCCTGGCTGATCACAAGTTATAAAAGTCCTCTAGGGGTGACTTGGCGGCGCCATTCATCCTCCAGAGCTCCCCATGGAGTCAGACTGAGGTGGACTCCAATCAAATCTGCAGGTTGGCTTGGCTCCTTCCCCTGGCCCTGCTCCTCCCTCACTCCCTCACAGGCTCCTCCAGAAGAATCTTTCCATAAATCACCTGCACAGCAACCCCCTCTCAGGCTCTGTTCCTGGGCACTGTGACCTAAAACAATCAGCAAGTGCACTCCTCAGTGGAATCCACTCGACAGAAGTGTGTGCACAGGTGCACCACAGACACATAAGCAAGTTCATGGCAGTGCTCATCAGAATAGGCATGCCGGCTGCCCATCAACACCACAATGGATACATCACAGTTTCTTCTCACAGTGCAGCACCCACGACAACCACACAGAACATGACCGCCTCCCAAAAACATAATGATGAGTAAAAGGAGTCGGGCACAAAAGAAAGCATCCTCCTTGATTACACTTACATAAAGCTCAAAACAATCCGAAAGAACCCTAATGATAGAACTTCTGAGAGTGGTTGCCATTTGAGGTAGTAATGGGGGGAGGGGGGCATGGGAGAGGCGTTTTCAAGTGCTTTGGGAAGGTTCACGAAACTCTACAAGTATCATTCATAGACATCTATGGATGCATGTTATATTGTAATAAAATGCATTTTTATTTTTTTTAAAGTAACTGTCTTTTCTTTTTTTTTAATGATTTTATTTATTTGACAGAGAGAGAGCAAGCACAAGCAGGGGGAGCAGCAGACGGAGAGGGAGAGGGAGAAGCAGGCTCCCCACTGAGCAGAGAGTCCAATGTGGGGCTTGATCTCAGGACCCTGGAATCATGACCTGAGCCGAAGGCAGATGCTTAATGCACTAAGCCACCCAGGCACCCCTAAAATTCATTTTTAAAAAGAGATCTTATTCTTCTACTTTCGGTAATAACTTATACAAAAGTACTACATGCAGCAAGTTTACTGATAATTCTTTATAGGATTTGTTTCCGGTATTTTGTCAGCCCTCTGGCCTCTTTCCACTGAAAAGGGTAATTGGGTCTCAGACATGTTTTCTCCACTGAAGTTGGCTACCAGCCATTCCAGAAGGACCTGTATCCAGGTTATTCCTAAAACCCCAGAATTCCTGATTGAGTCAGCCCTGGGGCTTTTCCCGTGGACTCATTCATCCAGCAGGTATTCACTAAACACCTGCTATGCACGAGGCAGTGTTGTGGGCTCTGGGGATGCGGCAGTGAATAAGACAGGCCTGGCTCCTGCTCTTGAGGAGCTTACAACCCAGACAGGGATCACAGCCTGGAAACTAGCATTCACCGGTCACCCGGGAGGCCTGCGGGGACACAGTGGGAAATGTTCACACAAAATCACTTGTGAAAGCACACTCCTTGGTGGTTACAGTTTGTGAAAGAACACACAACAGGAGCTGTTGGAAACCTGTGCCTTTCTGGTTTTGTTTTTGGACTAATATCAGTCCAAATTTGTATTTGGACTGATACCAATTTTCCCAAACTGATGTATGGGTTAGAGATTCTATCCAGTCTCATCAAAATCCCAGATTTTTTTTTTTTTGGAAACTGACAAGTTGGTTCAAAAATGTACGTGGAATGAGAGTATCAGCAAATGAGCCCACGGACCAAAGAGAAAGGGTTGCCTCTGATTTCACCTAAACCTCCACAAGTTTTGTGCCCCAAGAGTAAAGGGGTCCCAAACTGTGATCGGATTTCCCTCGAGCCCACCAGAACATTGCCTCAGACTCATTTAATTGTTTAAAGAAAATTTTAAAAGATGACATTTCTCGTGGGCCTGCGTTTGTGCACACAAGTCCCGTGTACAGCACAGCGGACAGCACCAGCGACAGTAAGCGCAGACACACACAGGGGTGCCACCACCCCGCCAGCTGACACACAGGAGACACAGCGAGGGACGCTGGCAACAACCATGGGCACATCACACTCCCACAGAGTATTAGTTTAATCTGATGAAAGTGCTGGTCCAACCCTGTGTCTGACATACAAACCCACCTACAAATGATGGCTTCAGAGGGTTCTATCTGATATCACTCAGCACGTTCTCTTAGTGGTCAGCAGAGAGCTCAGCGGGATCTCCTTAGCCAACCACTTTTGCCACATCAATCCTTTGGAGACTTCCTGTTGGAAACACCTCAACTACCTGCACAAACACCTCTCCAGGGCCACTGGGATTGAGACGGGCCCAGTCTCCTCCCTGTATTCCCTACAGGCATATCTTGACACATGAGTGGAGTGACCTTCCCAATAGTCAAAGGCTGCCCAAAGATAATGAACTAAGTCGAGAGAAATGTCTCATTTCATTACAGACAAGGCTCTGATCGCATCTGAAAAGCCTCTAGGTGCAACTCCACCCAGAACACGAACAATCCCAATGCCCCTGCCATGATGTGCTTTTATGCCTGGCTTACCATGAGAAGGTGTTTTTATCCTGGAGTAGAAAATGCAACAATTTCTACCTCCCTCTTCATGATTATAAAATCGCGTTTGCCCGTCTGTGTACGCATGAAGAGATTAGCATGGGAATCAGTAGGCCGAGTAAAGAAGATGCCTTAGCCAGTGCAGGCAGGCATCATCCACTCTACTGAGAGGCAGAATAGAACAAAAAGGCAGAAGAAGGGTAAATTCAGTCTGTCTACTTGAAGTGAGACATCCATCTTCTCCTGCCTTTGGACATTGGTGCTCCTGGTTCTCAGGCCTTCAGACTTGGACCGAACTGCACCGCTTCCCTGGTTCTCCACCTTGCTGATGGCAGATTGTGGGACTTTTTAATCACATGAGTGAATTCCTACAGTGACTCTTTGTGCACACAGATATGTGACCATATGCATACATACATATATACATCTGTATCTCCTACGGGTTCTTTTTCTCTGGAGAAACAGAATAGCCCTGTAATGGCCCTGACTAATATACTAGGCTATTAATTACGAAGATCTAAATAAATCCTCTGCCCTACTTCCCTCCTAGTAGAAAAGCCAAAATGTATATTCATTAGAATTAGGTTCTCAGAGTGTCCCCTGCTGTGTTGATGTCTAGGGGATTTATCTATACTTCCTGATGCGTGAATAAAATCATTCTAACCACGGGTTTTGCATATCGCTCTCAAGGAAGACCTTAATGCTCATGCAATTCAAATCGCCATTCAGCTGTCTGTAATTTCAGTGACAACTGTCCCCTTCACACATATGTACACCACTAATCAAAGAGCTAAAGGGTAGGAAGATGATCCTCCAGTGGCAAATTCAGGGATTCTCTACAGCAATAGACTTCAAACTGAATACAAGAGGATCTTGTTAGCTGAGTATACATTAACCCAGTCCCCAGTTACAAGGTTGTGTCGGGGAGAGTTAGCGTAACATAAAGACATTCGCCTACAAGCACCTGGGAGAATATTAGCCCCTTTCAAGGAACCCAGCCCACTTACTTTCAGCGCCTGCCCTTGTCCACCGCACCAAGTCTTTCTCAGCCAGTTGCTTCCTTAAGAGGCAGATGTTGGCAGCATCTAAAAGGATAAGACAAATTGGTTTTGAAGGAAACGTGAAAATCTTGCAAATGAAGCAGGATTTTATACAGAAGACAACTGTGATTTTGGAAAACACAGAATTTCATCTGGAAGCATTCACACACGAAAGACACAGTGGAGTCAAGAACTGAAAAGAATACGTACAAGAACAATGAAAACGCACACACCTTAAAAGAAAAATTATTTGAGGGGCGCCTGGGTGGCTCAGTCGGTTAAGCGTCTGCCTTCGGCTCAGGTCATGGTCCCGGGGTCCTGGGATCGAGCCCCGCATCGGGCTCCCTGCTCCACGGGAGGCCTGCTTCTCCCTCTCCCACTCCCCCTGCTTGTGTTCCTGCTCTCGCTGTCTCTGTCAAATAAATAAATAAAATCTTAAAAAAAAGAAATTAAATTAAAAAAAGAAAAATTATTTGAATTAAGAACTGTTCTTGGCAGACTGGTCATAGCAACTTTATTTTTTTTTGTTGTTTTATTTTCTGTATTTATTAAACATTTAACTACCAAACAAAACACATGAATCCCAAGCACCCACGGGCCAGTACAGGCAAGAGATTAGGCCCTAGTCATGAAGTGGCAACCACTGCAGGCATCAGTGCCCTAGCGAGGTGCCTAGAACGGGACAGGCAGTTGGGTTTAGCCCCCTTTATCCTGCTGCGGCTTAGCAAAAAAGGGAGGCACAACGCGCTGCATGGTCCGAATCACCCGGGAAACCTGGTCAAGACAGGAGGTGATGGACATTTGGAGTTGGCCAGGGTCCTCAGCAGTCAATCGGACAGTCAGGACGGTGACGTTCACATCGAGCTCCTGCCGAACTGGCCCTCGGAGTTCAGCATGTGAAGTCAGGAACCAGTGGGCAATCTCCGCCCTCCACGGTGAGGGCGATCTAGAGCGGTTGGCCCCCAGGACCTCCAGCCGCCGGTGCCGCAGCTCCATCAGGCCCTGGCGCGCGGGGGGCCTGCTCCATCGGGGGCACGCCGGCAGAAGCGGCGCCCGCCTCTCCCTCAGTGCCGGGACTTCCGGGATTGCCCAGGCCTTCGGGGTCGCTGGGGTCACCAGGGTCACGGGGTTCACCAGGACCACCCGGCGCCCCCACCACAACGCCCACAGCACCTGTGCCTTCGTGTACCGCCCTCACGGCTCGCCCACCACCCGCCCCAGACCCCGTCTTGGATCCTCCCACCCTCCTCACGAGGCACAGAAGGACCTCATAGCAACTTTAATAATGGGCAGATAAAACAAACGTCTGAAAGAGGAGGATGGGTAACCAAAACAAAGCTCAAAAGTAAACCTGACGGTAGGCTACAAATGCTCGCTGGAGCCGCGGGGGACCCCAAGTTTCATCTGTGGCCTAGTCCCCCACCCGCAGTCCTGGGGGAGGTCACTGAGAGGCGTCGCCCACCGGCTGACCCCATGCTCGCTCAGGGAATCTGAGGCTCCTCCCCCCGCCCCTGTCCCTGGGAAGCGGCTCTACCCACCCTTCCCACCCTGGGAGCCTTTCCAAGGACTCAGACGTGACAGAGCGTGTGGCCTGGAGACCATGTGGGCCCTGTAGTGCCCGAGCTCAGTTGAACCTCTGTAAAGTCGAGGTTCCACAGGCAGGGTTAGTACCTCCTCATCTCCCGGCTGCCCACGCTGGGCCTCAGAAGGAAGTCCCTTTGCTTACTTACCCTGCCACCTACCCAGGCTACTGGCCTCCGTATCGGGGTCTCCCAGCCCTCCCGGTGCTCCCGTCTGCAACTTCCCGCGACAACTCCTGACGTCGCGTGCCCACAAGCTCCGCCCCAGATCCCCGGATGGAGCGCGGATGAGCCAATGAGCTCAGCCCATTTCTGGACACGTGACACAGCCTGCCCAAGTGACTCTCTGCACCTGCGCGACGGCACTGCCGTCCGCGCTGGCTGGCCGGCGGTCGGGGTGTGAGGCGCTGTGCCTTCAGAGTCCCTGATGCGAGAGCGGAAGGCTCTGGAAACCCCGAGCTGGCTGTGGCCTGGCAGGGTGCCTCAGGCCTCGCCCCCACTCCCGGCACCGCGGCCTGGCGCCCGCCCCCGAACCTCCCGGTGCAGTCCTGAGGCCCGCGGACCCAGAGCAGGTGCGCCGCGGCGGAGACACTCTCTGGATTCCCAAGACCAATCAACGGTAAGCTGTCTCCTTAAATTCTGTTTATACTGATGACATGTGGAAGTGGTAATATTTTGGACGTATGGGGTTAAAACATCGTGTCAGTACTTACGTTGGCCTTTTCGCTTTTAAGTTTTGACGGGGCTGCTAGACACGCGTGAGCTGCGCAGGTGGCCCCGCTCTCGGTGGACGGCGAGGACGCGGGGTGGCCGGGTGACGTGTCTGTCCAGCCAGGGCAGTCCGGACAGCTCGCGGGGCTCCCTGGCTTTCCAGGAGCAACACGCGTCAGCCAGAGGGTCCGCCGCCCTCCGGGAAAATGTAACCCAAGGAAAAGACTACTCTCGGAATCTCAGCTGCCGTTCGAGGGAGGCGTGCCTAGGAAAAAGGGGTGCCTGTTTGCCGGCTGGCTCCGGATGGGTCAGCTGCGGGGTCTCGGGGGGTGGGGGGAGCTGTGCAGAGAAGGCAGGTGTTCCAGGGCTGGGGAATTCCAGGACAAATCTGAGGACGGGGCAAGAAATACTGAGAGTGTCTGGGGAACCCCCCAGTGACCAGTGGCGTGGTCAGTGGGTATTCCAAGAGCAATGACCGTCTGTCTAGGCCCCTGGAAGTTATTTTTAATTATTCTATGATGCAGAGGGCTTCCGCATTCTCCCCACTCTCTAGTTTAAAAAAAAAAAATTTAAAAACAAAAGTAGTTTGCTGTATTCACATATGCTGTATGTGAATAGGATCAGTTTATGGAACTGGTAAAGAAGTTTTTTTCCGTCTGGATCAACATGGAGCAGAACAGCCCACATTCACTAAAACTGCTAGCTAGGCGGCAAAGGCACCGGATAAACACCCCCAACCCCCACCGCTGACCCACCCATTCACCACTCTCTCCAGCTGCTGGGCAACAGGAGGGTTTTTTTCCTTTTGCAGAGTATGCGATTGGGGCCAGCACTGACCTTGCCCACATCTCAGAGGACTAGGAGGTCCCAGCTAACATCAGGGATATAATAGTAAAAGCCTAGTAATAATGGCAAAATAATACTCTGAAAATTATTTAGTAGTTTCCAACTACAATAGCTCTTCCTTCAGAAATGCTTAAGATTGGCGTCTATTTTGCTCTAGAGAGAACATTCCTTATTAGGGCAAAGTGAAAAGGAAAGCAACAATAGCCAAAAAGAGGCAGAAAATGAAAAGCCACAAGCTTCTACCGGCGTAGGGAATGCAATTTCTCTTTGCTCGTTCAAGAACAACTAGAATATACCGAGTACTCCATAAACAGCCGCTGTGGACTCACATGCTTTATCCCCCTCATTACAACATCAGTGTGTGATGCTGAAAATGGCCAATTCTATAGCAAAGAATCATTCCCCAGGGCAGCATCTGGGCCTCTGCTGTAGAAAATGCTTTGGAAACAGCATTGGGTTTCCTTCCAGATTCCTTAGGCCTCTGCCCAAGATGTGACCTGAGCTGATTCTCCAGAATCCATATAAAGAACGTTTTTACTTAATCTAGTCCAAATTCATACTGCTTTATTCAAAAGTTGTGTCCCTGAGGAGTTAAATATGCTACGTTTCTTCCTATCAACTCACCTGGTAATCCACTGTTTAAAGCTAACTAGGCCATCAAGCTCGGTAACAACATCCAGGGAACCCATGTTGTATTTCAGGCTGTGCTGTGCAGCTTACAAGCAGCTTTTCATTTTATCTTGGTAACACCATGAGGTAGGTATTTTTTATTATCCTCATTTTACACATGAGGAATGAAGAAACAGAAGTTAGGTAACTACCTTTTCAAAACAGAAGAGCAGACAAGAAAAAAGCCAGGTCTACTAACTACATGCTCATGAGGCACACGAGCCCACTTGCTGATACTCATCCCTTATGTTAATCACCTATAAACCCATTAGGAATAGTCGTTTGTTAACCTAACCTGGATTAGGTGCTTCCAGCTTCCAAGGATAACAAAGATAAAGTCAGGCCCCTTATGTCAAAAAAAATTCACCATCTGGCGGAGAATTATTTTGAAATGCAGGGGCTCAAACCCTCATTTATTTGTCTTCTGAATTTGAAATACTTTCTGTTCTCGGTTTGCCCATGTTAGGTTTTTGGTTGTTTTTGTTTTCTCTGAGCTTGGAGGCAGAAAGACCTGCAATCACAGACTGTAACTTTTTCATTGTTTCATCTTCTATTATATTTTGGATTCAGGACCACCTTTTCTGCCGACTGTTCCATTTGCACGTGTCTGCTGCACACATGCAAGTCCCAGTCAATGGGAAAGTAAAAGTTTTGTCAAACGAGTTTCATGACATTGCTGTATTTTACTGATTTCTAACTTTTGTGTTAGCTAGTGTGTGTAGACCAGTCTAAAGAGGCAGTCCAGGCTAACATGAGCTTTATTTCGCTTGTACAGTGTTTTACCGTTAATTCAATGTTTTAAAATTAGAGTTTATATAAAAATCCATACTTCTGGTTTCTTCTGAAAACTTGGAAGTTCTAGTAACAAAACACTGAGCCCACATGCCCACATGGCAACAAGGCCAGAGCTGAAAAGTAACCATCCCTTTTAGTAGGGTATGCCTACTCCAATTCCCCAGTCCCCACCATTCCCTAGAGTGTTCCTGTCACTGAGACTGTGCATGCACTTGTCATTAAGCATCCCACCTACCCTGTTTTCTTATGGTATGAGAGTATTTCTGTATCTGTGTCTTTATCCAAAGATGAAAAAAAAACTCAAGCTTTGTGATTATTTTTGTATCCAGTCTGCCTTGCTCATTTGCTTTGCCTGATCCCTGCAAATAGGCTCTAAACTGTAAGGTGGATAAATAAATTGTATTCCAAATCAGACTAGCAGGAGCATGTGTAATCAAGTCCTCCCGTGGAGCAAAAAAAGCGTGTGACTGAAAACTCTGTATTTCCCATGTGGATCACTTATCTATTGCTGTGTAACAAAACCTTCCCAAAACTCAGTAGCTTAAAACATCCACCTGTTTGGCTCTTCATTCTTTGGGTCAGCAGTTTGGGTTGGACTCAGCTACATAGCTCTTATATTGGTTACACCTGCTGGACTCATTCATGCATCTGTGGTCAATTGGTGGTCAGTGGCCTAACTCACATGCCTGCAGATTTGCTGGCTACAGGTTTAGGCAATGAAAGTCACTAGCTTTTGTGTCTTTCTTTGTCCAGAAGACTAGCCCTGGCTTGTTCCCGTCATGACTGTTAGGGGGTTCCTGAATTAGTCCCCTCCGTTGGCTATAACAAAATACCACAAACTGTGTGACTTCAATAACAGAAACATTCTCTCATGTTCTGAAGGCTAGAAGTCCAAGATCAAGGTTCTGGCAAGGTTGCTTTCTGGTGAGACCACGAGTCCTGGCTTGCAGACAGCTGCCTTCTTACTGTGTCCTCCTGCACATAGAGAATGTACTCGCTCTGGCATCTCCTCTTCTTCTTAACACACCAGCCCTATTGGATCAGGACCCTACCCCTATAACCCCATTTAACCTTAAGTACCTTCTTAAAGGCCCCATCCCCAAATAGAGTCACACTGGGGCTCAGGGCTTCAGCCTATGAATTTGGGGAGGACAAAGTTTAGTCTGCCACATGTCCCAAGAGCAACCAGAAGCCAAGCCCCTTAGGTAGCATTCACTGTTTTCTCATTGATCGAAACGAGTCCTGTAGCCAAGCTCTGAGTTGGTGTGGGACGGGACTACCCACGTGCATGGATACAGGGAGGCATGAGCAACTGGGGAACCATGATGGGAACAACCCACCAGACGCCAGGCCAATTCTCTTGAACTACTATATATTCAAACCATTTTACTGTTTTTTTTTAAAGATTTTATTTATTCATTTATTTGAGAGAGAGCGCGCATACAGAGTGGGGGAGGGCAGAGGGAAAGAATCTCAAGCAGACACTGCACTGAGTGCAGAACCCAAAATGGGGCTCCATCTCACCACCCTGAAATCATGACCTGAGTGGAAATCAACAGCTGGCCACTTGACCGACTGAGACACCCAGGGGCTCCTAAATCGTTTTATTTTAAACCAATGCAGTGGTAGTACTGACACTTACTATCTAACATTCAGTTGTGGTCTGCTGATTGTTGTAAGCAGATCATGGACACACCTTCTGCTTCCAACGGCTGGTTGAGGGGTGGGCATGGACCCAGTGCAGGACAAAATGGGAATGTTTGCTGGGGGTATTTGTAGGAAATACAATAAATACAGTACAATAGGGTGGCGCAAGATGGCGGAGGAGTAGGAAACCTGGATTTCATCTGGTCTCAGTGATTCAGCTGGATAGTGATCAAACCATTCTGAACACCTACAGACTCAACAGGAGATCGAAGAAAAGAATGGCAACAACTCTGAACAGAAAAGCAACCACTTTCTGGAAGGTGGGACGTGCGGAGAAGTGAATCCAAGGCGATATTCGGGAGGATAGAGGGCGGGGGAGGGGGCCTCCGTCGGCCGCTTCTGCTGCAGAGCACAAAATCGAAACATTTAGAAGTCAGCTCCGCTGAGTGACGTCACTCCAGTGGCTAAGCGGGAGGTGGAACCCTCACGGGACAGAGTGGTCTCGGGATCCTCGGGTCACAGAAAGACCGGGCGTGCCCGAGTGTGGCAGAGCTCCCAGGTATTGGAGCGAGGAAGCCGGCTGCAAAGACGGAGCCAAGGCGTTGGCTCTCAGCTGGGGGTTCCCATAAACCGTGATCCGCTGCACAGTCGGGCCACTGCTCCTCCAGCAGGGACCCAACGAGCGGCAGATCTGGGGAGACTCTCCTTCCTCCCCGGGGAGGAGCGGCGCGGGAGTGCACCGCAGGGATCTGCTGGGTTTGGAAACTCCACACGGGGTCGGGTGCCAGAGATAGAAACGCTCCGTCACAGGCTGGGTGAGCACGGAGCGCGGCCGGAGACCAGGGAGACGGGAGTGACTGACTGCTTTTCTCTGGGGGCGCACTGAGGAGCGGCCCCGAGTTCTCAGCTCCTCCGGGGCAGAGATTGGGAGGCTGCCATTTTCACTCTCATCCAACAAAGCTGTACGGAAAGCATGCAAGAAACAAAAGCTCCCCGAGAGTAAACCCGAGCAGATTACTTAGCCCTGATCAGAAAAGGGTGGGGCGATTCCGCCTCAGACAAAGACATTTGGGAACCATGGCAACAGGTCCCTCCCCCAGAAGATCAGCAAAAACAGCCAGCCAAGACCAAGTTTACCGATCAATGAGAATGGCAGAACTCCAGCACTAGGGGAATACTGCACATAGAATTCATGGTTTTTTTTACCATGATTCTGTAGTCTTTCAGTGTTAATTTTTTTAACTGTCTTTTTTTTTTAATTTTACTTTTTCCCTTTTCCAACCAACATCTTATCAATCCCTTTTTAAAAAAAAATTCTTTTTAATTTCTAGAGTCATAATCTATCCATTCATAGTAGTTACCCTTATTTTTGGCATATATATATGTTCTCTCCTTAAAATTTTGAGATACAGTTTCTTCTAACAGATCAAAATATACCCTAAATATCTACTGTATGCCTTTGTTCTAGGCTCCTGCCTGATCACATTCTCTCCCCCTTTTTTCTTTCTTTTTTTAAATCCTCTTCTTTTTTCAAACAGCTTCTTATCAATTCCTTTTAAAATTTTTTTTATATTTTCATTACAGTCATATTCCATCCCTTCATCATATCAACCTTTGTACATATTTAAGTCCTTCTTTCTTTAAAATTTTGGAAGGCACATTCTTCTAATGGAACAAAATACACCCAAAATCTAGTGTGTGGCACTGATCTATGCACCAGCCTGATCATATTTGATCATATTGTGTTTTGTTTTGTTCTCTTTTTGTTTTTATCTTTTTTGTTTTTTTTTTTTTCACTGTTTCTTTTTTCTTTCTTCGCCTTTCTTTTCCCCTGGTTTCAGGTCTTCTCTGATTTGTTTTGAGTATACTTTCTGGGGACATTGTTACCCTGTTAGCAATTTGTTCTCTCAATCATCTGTTCTCCTCTGGACAAAATGACAAGATGGAAAAAAATCAACAACAACAACAACAACAAAAGAGGTAGTACCGTCTGCCAGGGACCTACTCAGTACAGACATTAGTAAGATGTTGGACCTAGAGTTCACAATCATGATTTTTAAGATACTAGCTGGGCTTGAAAAAAGCATGGAAGGTATTAGAGAAACCCTTTCTGGAGAAATGAAAGAACTACAATCTAACCAAGTCGAAATCAAAAAGGCTATTAAGGAGGTGCAATCAAAAATGGGGGCACTAACTGCTAGGATAAATGAGGCAGAAGAGAGAATCAGTGATATAGAAGACCAAATGATGGAAAATAAAGAAGCTGAGAAAAAGAGAGATAAACAACTACTGGATCACGAGGGCAGATTCGAGATATAAGCGATACAATAAGACGAAACAACATTAGAATAATTGGGATCCCAGAAGAAGAAGAAAGAGAGAGAGGGGCAGAAGGTATGTTGGAGCAAATTATACCAGAGAACTTCCCTAATGTGGGGAAGGAAACAGGCATCAAAATCCGAGAGGCACAGAGAACCCCTCTCAAAATCAATAAAAATAGGTCAACACCCCGACATGTAATAGTAAAATTTATGAGTCTCAGAGACAAAGAGAAAATCCTGAGAGCAGCTCGGGAGAAGAAGTATAGGTATAGGTATATAACCTGTAATGAAGAAACATTAAATTGGCAACAGACCTATCCACAGAGACGTGGCAGGCCACAAAGGACTGGCATGATATATTCAGAGCACTAAACAAGAAAAATATGCAGCCAAGGATACTATATCCATCTAGTCTGTCATTGAAAATAGAAGGAGAGATAAAAAGCTTCCAGGACAAACAAAAACTAAAGGAATTTGCAAACACAAAACCAACCCTACAAGAAATATTGAAAGGGGTCCTCTAAGCAAAGAGAGCACCTAAAACCAGCATGGACCAGAAAGGATCATAGACAATATACAGCTAACAGTCAACTTACAGGCAATATAGTGGCACTAAGTTCATAACTTTCAGTAGTTACCCTGAATGTAAATGGGTAAATGCTCCAATCAAAAGACACAGGCTATCAGATTAGATTAAAAAACAAGACCTGTCGATACGCTGTCTGCAAGAGACTCATTTTAGACCCAAAGACACCCCCAAATTGAAAGGGAGTGGAAAAACATTTACCATGCTAATGGACACCAAACGAAAGCTGGGGTGGCAATCTTTATATCAGAGAAATTAGATTTTAAACCAAAGACTGTAATAAGAGACAAGGAAAGACACTGTATCCTACTTAAAGGGTCTATCCAACAAGAAGATCTAACAGTTGTAAATATCTATGCCACTAACATGGAGCAGCCAATTATATAAGGCAATTAATAACAAAAGCAAAGAAACACATTGACAACAATACAATAATAGTGGGGGACGTTAACACCCCCCTGACTGAAATGGACAGATCATCTAAGCAAAAGATGAACAAGGAAATAAAGACTTTAAATGACACACTGGACCAAATGGACTTCACAGACATATTCAGAACATTCCATCCCAAAGCAACGGAATACACATTCTTCTCTAGTGCCCATGGAACATTCTCCAGGCTTGATCACATCCTAGGTCACAAATCAGGTCTCCACCAGTACCAAAAGATTGGGATTATTCCCTGCATATTTTCAGACCACAGTGCTTTGAAACTAGAACTCCATCACACGAGGAAAGTCGGAAAGAATTGAAATACATGGAGGCTAAAGAGCATCCTACTAAAGAATGAATGGGTCAACCAGGAAATTAAAGAAGAATTAAAAAAATTCATGGAAACAAAAGAAAATGAAAATACAACTTTTCAAAATCTTTGGGATGCAGCTAAGGCAGTCCTGAGAGGAAAGTATAGAGCAATACAAGCCTTTCTCAAGAAACAAAAAGGTCTCAAATACACAACCTAACCCTACACCTAAAGGAGCTAGAGAAAAAAACAGCAAATAAAGCCTAAACCCAACAGGAGAAGAGAAATAATAAAGATCAGAGCCGAAATCAATGAAATAGAGATCAAAAGAACAGTAGAACACATCAACGGAACTAGGAGCTGGTTCTTTGAAAGAATGAACAAGATTGATAAACCCCTGGCCAGACTTATCCAAAAGAAAAGAGAAATGACCCAAATCAACAAAATCATGAACGAAAGAGGAGCGATCACAACTAACGCCAAAGAAATACAATTATAAGAACATATTATGAGCAACTCTGTACCAGCAAATTAGATAACCTGGAAGAAATGGATGCATTTCTAGAGATGTATCAACTACCAAAATGGAACCAGGAAGGAGTAGAAAACTTGAAGAGACCTATAACCACTAAGGAAATTGAAGCAGTCATCAGAAATCTCCCAACAAACAAAAGCCCAGGGCCAGGTGGCTTCCCAGGGGAATTCTACCAAACATTTAATGAGAAATTAATATTTATTCTCCTGAAACTGTTCCAAAAAATAGAAATGGAAGGAAAACTTCCAAACTCGTTTTATGAGGCCACCATTACCTTGATCCCCAAACCAGAAAAAGACCCCATCAAAAAGGAGAATTAGACTAATATCCTTGATGAACATGGACGCAAAAATTCTCACCAAAATACTAGCCAGTAGGATCCAACACTACATTAAAAGGATCATTCACCACGATCAAGTGGGATATATCCCTGGGCTGCAAGGTTGGTTCAACATCCGCAAATCAATCAACGTGCTACAATACATTAACAAAAGAAAGAACAGGAACCATATGATCCTCTCAATAGATGCAGAAAAGGCATTTGACAAAGTACAGCATCCTTTCTTGATCAAAAGGCTTCAGAGTATAGGGATAGAGGGTACCTACCTCAATATCCTAGAAGCCATCTATGAAAAACCTACAGCGAATATCATTCTCAATGGGGAAAGGCTGAGAACTTTGCCCCTAAGGTCAGGAATGCGGCAGGGATGTCCACTCTCACCAGTGCTATTCAACATAGTATTAGAAGTCCTAGCCACCGCAATCAGACAACAAGAAGAAATCAAAGGCATCCAAATCGGCCAAGAAGAAGTCAAACTCTCACTCGTTGTAGATGATATGATACTTTATGTGGAAAATCCAAAAGACTCCACCCCAAAACTGCTAGAACTCATTCAGGATTCAGTAAAGTGGCAGGATATAAGATCAATGTACAGAAATCAGTAGCATTCCTATACACCAACAACAAGACTGAAGAGAGAGAAATGAAGGAGTCGATCCCATTTAAAACTGCACCCAAACCATAAGATACCTAGGAATAAATCTAACCAAAGAGGCAAAGGATCTGTACTCAGAAAACTATAAAAGACTCATGAAAGAAATTGAGGAAGACGGAAATGGAAAAACGTTCCATGCTCATGGAGTAGAAGGACAAATATTGGGAAGGTGTCAATGCTACCTAGAGCAATCTACATATTCAGTGCAATCCCCATCAAAACACCATCCACTTTGTTCAAAGAAGTGGAACAAATAATCCTAAAATTTGTATGGAACCAGAAGAGAGCCCGAATAGTCAGAGGAATGTTGAAAAAGAAAAGCAAAGCTGGCAGCATCACAATTCCGGACTTCCAGCTCTATTACAAAGCTGTCATCATCAAGACAGTATGGTACTGGCACAAAAACAGACACATAGATCAACGGAGCAGAATAGAGAGCCCAGAAATGGACCCTCAATTACATGGTCTACTAATCTTTGACAAAGCAGGAAAGAATGTCCAATGGAAAAAAAGACAGTCTCTTCAACAAATGGTGTTGGGAGAATTGGACAGCCACATGCAGAAGAATGAAACTGGACCATTTCCTTACACCACATGCAAAAATAGACTCCAAATGGTTGAAAGACCTCAATGTGAGACAGGAGTCCATCAAAATCCTAAAGGAGAACACAGGCAGCAACCTCTTCGACCTCAGCCGCAGCAAATTCTTCCTAGAAACATCGCCAAAGGCAAGGGAAGCAAGGGCAAAAAAGGACTATTGGGATTTCATCCAGATAAAAAGCTTTTGCACAGCAAAAGAAACAGTCAACAAAACTAAAAGACAACCGACGGTATGGGAGAAGATATTTGCAAATGACGTATCAGATAAAGGGCTAGTATCCAAAATCTATAAAGAACTTATCAAACTCAACACCCAAAGAACAAATAATCCAGTCAAAAAATGGGCAGAAGATATGAGCAGACATTTTTCCAAAGAAGACATCCAAATGGCCAACAGACACATGAAAAAGTGCTCAACATCGCTCGGCATCAGGGAAATCCAAAACAAAACCTCAATGAGATACCACCTCACACCAGTCAGAATGGCTAAAATTAACAAGTCAGGAAACGACAGATGTTGGTGAGGATGCAGACAAGGGGGATCCCTCCTACACTGTTGGTGGGAATGCAAGCTGGTGCAACCACTCTGGAAAACAGTATGGAGTTTCCTCAAACAGTTGAAAATAGAGCTACCATACGATCCAGCAATTGCACTATTGGGTATTTACCCCAAAGATACTAATGTAGGGATCCGAAGGGGTACATGCACCCCAATGTTTATAGCAGCAATGTCCACAATAGCCAAACTGTGGAAAGAGACAAGATGTCCGTTGACAGATGAATGGATAAAGGACAAGTGGTATATATACACAATGGAATATTATGCAGCCATCAAAAGAATGAGATCTTGCCATTTGCAACCACATGGATGGAACTGGAGGGTGTTATGCTGAGTGAAATAAGTCAATCAGAGAAAGACATGTATCATATGACCTCACTGATATGAGGAATTCTTAATCTCAGGAAACAAACTGAGGGTTGCTGGAGTGGTGGGGGGTGGGAGGGATGGGGTGGCTGGGTGATAGACATTGGGGAGGGTATGTGCTATCGTGAGCACTGTGAATTGTTCAAGACTGTTGAATCACAGATCTGTACCTCTGAAACAAATAATACAATATATGTTAAGGAAAAAAAAAGCAGGAGGGGAAGAATGAAGGGTGGGAAATCGTAGGGGGAGATGAACCATGGGAGATGATGGACTCTGAAAAACAAACTGAGGGTTCTAGAGGGGAGGGAGTGGGGCGATGGGTCAGCCTGGTGATGAGTATTAAAGAGGGCACGTTCTGTATGGAGCACTGGGTGTTATACACAAACAATGAATCATGGAACACTACATTAAAAACTAATGATGTAATATATGGTGATTAACATAAAAATTTTTTAAAAATACACTACAATAATACCACAATATAAATAATAAATAATATAAAATAATATATATAAAATAATCCCTAAACCCCCAAGAAAAGGGGGAAGAAACGGTCCCTCTTTTTTCAGACATTGTTGTGTCTGTGTGTGATGCCTAAGAAGCTATAGCCATGCCACTGTCCAGTCGAGGATGAAGCCTATACCCAGAAGGGAAGGGAGCCCAGAGAAATGCAGATAAAAGCTCCTGATGTCCATGCCCAGATCCCATTTGCCTCTGGATTTCTGTTGCGCAGCCTCATAAATGTTCTTCTGTAGATTGGCCTGAGTCCCTGTGTTCTTTTACTTATGCATGGATACTAATTGGATTGGTCAACCAATGAGGAACCATAGAGGGCATACAGCCTTCCTGGGAAGCCTGGGACCTTATTCACACACTGGCCCAGGGCAGGTTCTTGTCTCAGCTTCCTTCTCTGAAAAAGCAGGAAATGCCTCTTCTATACGCCCTAAGCAAGGCTTTATGATCAGGTGAAATAATGCATGTGGAAACATTTCAAGCTGTATAAATTGTCAAATCAATGTAAAGAAGAGAGAAGACAGCCTATTTAAAGATGAAAGGATTGACAGTTAATAGCTAGAATTATGTCATATCAGCAATCCATCCCTTTAGTCAAGTCAGTAAGAGGACTTGTCAAATGTGTTTACAGTTACAGAGAACAAAACAACCACATACTATACAACAGACCTCCAGCTATAATTAATTTCTCAATTAAATAAAGATAGTCTTAGTATTGTGTGTGAGCTGAGTAGGAAAGGTAGGGGCAGTAGGTGGACCAGGTCTGTATCAGTGAGGAGAATTTCAGCTGCAAGCCAACACCCAGCTTGCCCTGACTTAGAAAATAAAGGAATCGTTTGGCTCAACTATATAGAGTCGGCAGCATGGCATCTACCAGATTTCTGGGGAGGTGTGACTCAGTGATTCAATTAGGGACTCAAGCACCCAGCTCTCTCTCTGTGCTTCTGCTTCTCATGGTATCAGCCTCACATTCACAAATGTCCAGCCAGTAATTGCTAGATGCATCATCAAGGAAGGTCATGTATAGTCATTGCACGTTGCTTGGAAAAAAAAGCATTGTTCAATGCAAATATTTAAAATATATTCCAATTTTTATAATATTGAATCAAGGTTCCTTTATTTTTCAATATTTTGGGAGCCTCGAGAACTGGATAAGACTCCAGACTTCCTTGATCACAGAGTTGTCCTGTGGTACTGATGCAACCAATGATTAGTCCTGAAACCATTTGCTTGAAAACTTTCTTCCTGGAGTGCAGTTTGTCTTAGTTTTGGTAAACACAAATTTGGAAATCTGCATTAGTCAAACAGGGCTTAAATGCCCCTGCATCAGATCCCCACCTCCACCCCACACATAAAAGAAATCTGTGTACCTGATGTGATAGCAACAGGGACCAATTCTAAAATCTCCCACTGAGATTTAAGGAAGTAAATAAAAAGAAGGAAGACCATGTTTACATTAATTTATCATCCACAGTAGTTAGAATGCTTATTAGAATGGCATTTCTAAAGAATTTTAAATTGGCACAGGTCTTCTGATCCATTACATGCGTGATTTCCCTGCACCAGGCATAGATGTTAAGACAATGGTCTTTACCATTTATCCAAAGAAGACATCCAAATGGTCAACAGACACATGAAAAAGTGCTCCACATCGCTCAGCATCAGGGAAATCCAAATCAAAACCTCAATGAGATACCACCTCACACCAGTCAGAATGGCTAAAATTAACAAGTCAGGATACGACAGATGTTGGCGGGGATGTGGAGAAAGGAGAAGCCTCCTACCCTGTTGGTGGGAATGCAAGCTGGTGCAGCCACACTGGATAAGAGTATGCAGGTTCCTCAAACAGTTGAAAATAGAGCTACCCTACGATCCAGCAATTGCACTACTGGGTATTTACCACAAAGATACAAATGTAGGGATCCGAAGGGGTACGTGCACCCCAATGTTTATAGCAGCAATGTCCACAATAGCCAAACTGTGGAAAGAGCCAAGATGTCCGTCGACAGATGAATGGATAAAGAAGACATACAATGGAATATTATGCAGCCATCAAAAGGAATGAGATCTTGTCATTTGCAACGACGTGGATGGAACTGGAGGGTATTATGCTGAGTGAAATAAGTCAAGTCAGAGAAAGACATGTATCATATGACCTCACTGATATGAGGAATTCTTAATCTCAGGAAACAAACTGAGGGTTGCTGGAGTGGGGATGGGGTGGGAGGGATGGGGTGGCTGGGTGATAGACATTGGGGAAGGTATGTGCCATGGTGAGCGCTATGAATTGTGCAAGACTGTTGAATCACAGATCTGTACCTCTGAAACAAATAATGCAATATATGTTAAGAAAAAAAAGAGGATAGCAGGAGGGGAAGAATGAAGGGGGGTAAATTGGAGGGGGAGACGATCCATGAGAGACGATGGACTTTGAAAAACAAACTGAGGGTTCTAGAGGGGAGGGGTGTGGGGGGATGGGTTAACCTGGTGATGGGTATTAAAGAGGGCACGTTCTGCGTGGAGCACTGGGTGTTACGCACAAACAATCATGGAACACTACATCAAAAGCTAATGATGTAATGTATGGTGATTAACATGACAATAAAACATTTGAAGAAAAAAAAGACAATGGTCTTGACACTCACGTAAATATTTTCCTGCTGACTTCTATGTCGAAGGTTGACAGTGAGCTTGGCGTATAAGAACCCGAGATAGCTGGGTGCTAACAAACATAAGCCACATCCCCAGGGTTTTTGAACCACCATGGTCTGGTCTTTCTCAACCCAATTAAATAATGTATTTCTGTACATAAGCAAGCCAAATACCAAATGGAAATCATTTTAGATATTCAGAAGCATCAGCAAACCTTGGTCTCTAGTCAAACAGAAAGAAACAGCCATCAAGGGGGCGCCTGAGTGGCTCAGTCGTTAAGCATCTGCCTTCGGCTCAGGTCATGATCCTGGGGTCCTGGGACTGAGCCCCGCATCGGGCTCCCTGCTCCGTGGGAAGCCTGCTTCTCCCTCTCCCACTCACCCCACTCCCCCTGCTTGTGTTCCCTTTCTTGCTGTGTCTCTCTCTGTCAAATAAATAACATCTTTAAAAAAAAAGCCATCAATTAAAGACTATCCTGATGCTACATAACATCAGACGAAATAAACTACCCTTTTCAGAGATTTATACCTGTGCTTCTCGAACTAAGGTGCTTTAGGACAAAAGTCTTAAAATCAAATATTTTTAACCTTTTCACTCTATCAGTAGATCTAGGAATAAAACTCTGTTTAAACACGAAAAGTTCCCCTTTGACTTATTCTGATGAGTCACCTGTTATAAGCAGGCCGAATCTATTAACACCAGGAGCCATATATTTGTACCCCAATTCTGAGACCAATAACCAGTGTCTGTGTTGGGGGGTTTCCCCCTAAAACACCCCTAAGCAATTCTCCAGGACACCAGCTGGGTGGTGTCCTATCATTGAACTCAATTCTGGCAGTGTCTACTGGGAGACAGCATCATATTCCCCATGTGAAGGGCTCAGTCCTGTGTGACACCCTTCCCTCCTCCACTTCAGATGCCAGTCACAAGCCCAAGTTGTTAAACTTGACCAACCTGGGTGGACTACAAACTGGAGGTTCCAACAACACCCTCCTTGTGCTCAAATGATTTGCTATAGCAGCTCACAGAGCTCAGAAACATTTTACTTACTAAATGACCGGTTTAGGGGCACCTGGGTGGCTCAGTTGTTAAGCGCCTGCCTTCAGCTCAGGTCATGATCCCAGGGTCCTGGGATCGAGCCCCGCATCGGGCTCCCTGCTCTGCTGGAAGTCTGCTTCTCCCTCTCCCACTCTCCCCACTCCCCCTGCTTGTCTTCCCTCTCTCACTGTGTCTCTCTCTGTCAAATAAAATCTTTAAAATAAATAACTTGTTTATTGCCAAAGATATTAGAGGATATGCATGAACAGCCAGACTGATGAGCTGCATAGGGTGAGGTATATGGGAAGGGGCATGGAGCTTCCATGCTGTCAATGAGCACACCACTCTCCCCAGCTCCACGTGTTCACCAACCAAAAGAACTCCAAGCCTGTCCTTTGGGTTTTTATGGAGGCTTCATTACATAGGCCTGATTAGTTAACTCTCTGGCCAATGGTGATTGATTCGACTTCCACTCTCTCCCCTCTCCTGAGATTAAAGGGTGGGACTGAACATTCCAACCCTTGAATCACAATGTTGGTTCCCCTGGCAGCCAGCCCCTCCCTTCTTAGGTGCAAAAGCTATCTCATTAACATAACAAAAGACACTTAGGAAATTCCAAGGGTTTTAGGAACTCTGGGCCTGAAAAACCAAATATATATTTATAATTATAAATCATTGTATCGCACCAGTGCACGTTCATAATATTTCTATTTGTATCCCCAATGCATAGCAAATCATTTAGCATATAGTCAGTACTCAATACATGTGAGCTAAAGTTTTACTAGACTTAAAACTACCCACCTGTAGGACACTTCACTGAACATCTTATCTTCAAACATCACTTAGATACCACCTTTCCCAGGTGGCTGACCATATCTTTATGGATGTGTCACAGGCATTGTTTGACCAAGTAGAAAGTCATAGTGCAGCATTTTTCATGTTCTCCAGTAAGTCATTCCATCAGGTAGCCTTTGACAGTGCCAAAGCAAGAATGAATAAGCAATTGTCAAATGCTCCCCCTCAGGGAAGATATCTAGTGGGGATTTGCTTTAACATTGCTAAAATCTCAAAGAACAAAAAGCTTCTTTTTTATAAGCCTTTAGAAAAACTAAAGATCTGCCAGAAAAGGCACATCTGACAGACTGCCTTTGCATCCTCCAAGGAAGAAACAAACCAGATCAAGAGTTTGGCACCTGTGCTCTCATCAAACCCCTCCTCCTCTTACCTCTAAATACAGAGCAGCAAAGCTTCCATAAGCTTCCAAAGTCAGGCCTGCTACCATTCCCTTAACCTGCAAGTGACCAGGTTAGGCCATATTAATGTTGGAAAAGACATGAGGATTCAAAGCCAACAGCTAAGAAAGAATTCTTGAGACGTCTTTGGTGCAAAAAGGTGGTGTTACTAAAGCATGGGGACAGGACCCGTGGGCAGGAAGAGCGGCCCTGGGGTCATGAGGAGGGGCCCAGTATATACTTTGAAGTTGGGAGGGGGTTAGTCTTTCCTTAGGTCTCTAAGGAGACTTAGAGTCTCCTTAAGTCTCTAAGGAATTTTGGAAGCATGGTTTCCAGGACCTTGAGGGAGCTAGCTATTGTTGGGAAAAGGTCATTTATTCCCATCTAAAAAAAACCTTTGTTTGAGAACCTTCAGATGTGTATATGCTTGGGGAGTGATTGCCAACACATATCTTGGGGGGTTTAGAGATAAAAGGAAATTTCTCAAGGAATTTTTACATGTTAAAGAAGACTTACAGGATCCTGGGGGTCAGGCCAAGGTTGCCTTTTGCCCTTAGCAAAGTGTTAATATCCAGGCAGTTAAGTCCCTAGAGGAATGTCACTCTGCCTATTTCAAGGACTTGTCAGTGACCTGTAAGTAGTAAGGAAATTTAATAATTTTTCCTCTCCCTTTGTTTCCCACATCAATACCCTGTAGTGATTTGTATATATAAAATGACTTCACCTTCTGCAATAGATGTCCAATGTGGCATTTGCCTGCCTGGCGTGCATTTCCCCTTTCTAAGTAGCAAGGTATGAGGTTCCATCAAAGAACCACCCTCCACTGTTTATGGGTTGAACCCATAATATGATTCCAGAGCTATATGGAGGACCCAAACTTGACAAAGGGACAACATGCTCCTGGCTAAGTGATGTATTTAGGGATACAAATGTGACAGAAGTAAGGCAAACAAAAAGTTAGGGCCTTTTCAGTTGGGTAAGATGTGGCTGAAGCTACTGGTGACCTCCTGTGCCACTAGGGTAGAAAGAGTCTGCCAGGGAATGAAGTTGACACAGAAAACAGCAGAGCCAAGAGACTAGAGGAACAGATTCCTGAAGACATCCCTGTGCATCTGGTCAGCCCTGCCTAAGAAGCTGGCCTCTGCTTATTCCATTCACTGAGGAAATATATTCCCTTTTAAAAGGAAAAATGAACCTATTTTTTGGACTGGATTTCAGTAACAGCTACCTGGAAGACTTTTAAGAACAACAGTATCTGTAGGGAAGTTCACAGAAAGACCTTTTAGGGAAAATAAATCAATTAAGCTTTGTAAACAAGTTAATTAGATCAGGAATATGGTTTGGGCTGTTTCAGTGCAATCCTTTTTAACAAATTCAATTTATCTGTCTTACAGTTATAGACACTGTGGAGGTATTTATCTGTAGTGTTCTGAAACCACCATCTTTACTCTAAAATTAGCCTGGTCCTATCTCATACATTTAGGTACACATGGGGAGTTGTGTCTTCATTAACCAACAGTTCTCTCAAATTCCTGTTCTAAAGCATTCCATTAGTATTTCCCAACAATGACAGATGTAAGTGTTGAGAGCATTACAGCACAATTAGTAGTTGACCCAAGAAAATAGAATTATTTGCTGCCTTTGTGTAATGGATTCAAATGCTTAATATTATTCCTAGTGATTCTGAAGCTCCTTGCTCAGGCTGCTTCTCTATAGCATAAAATATAACTTTTCTTTTTCATGTTTGAAGAGTCTTTTCCATTACAGAATTACGTAGCTGATGTACAATCTAGTTGCTGGCATATCCCATATCAGATAGAGTTGCTTTGGATCAACGTCACTTAATCCAAAGTAATAAAATTATCCTGGAATGATGAATTTAGAGAAGAAAAGAGAAACAGACTCAGGCTAGGTTACCTTATATACCCAAGGGAATTACAGAATTCAGAACCGGAATAAATGAAGATGTGGCAAGGATCAGTAAAATAATAGACCATTTCTGAACATTAAAAATATAAGTCTGGGGCACCTGGGTGGCTCATTCGAAGGCGTCTGCCTTTGGCTGGGATGGAGCCCAGCATCCCTGCTCAGCGGGAAGCCTGCTTCTCCCTCTCCCACCCCTCCTACTTGTGTTCCTGCTCTTGCTCTCGCTCGCTCTCTCTGTCAAATAAATAAATAAGATCTTAAAAAAAAAAAAGATATAAGTCTCATGTTGAGTCTTCAAAATGAAAAGATCCCAAGGACCTAAAAAAAATTAGTGAACATGCAGAAGAGCCTGCATCTGTTATGCGTTCCAGTGAGCTTATTCTTTCCAGAAATAATTTAGCATATATCTCCAAAAGATAAACATTTTTAAAAATAGTCACAATACCATCATTACATATAACACGTAACAATAACTTCTTAATATCTTTAAATATCCAGTGAGTATTAAAATTTCCCAGATGGCCTCTTTTTCTTTCTTTGTACCTTGCCTTATTCTTATTCTCAAATTAGGATCCAAACAAACCCATCCCTTGCTGTTAGCTAATACCTCTTAAATCTCTTTGTCTATAGGTTCTCAATCATCTCTTTAATTTCTTTGCTATTTCTTAGTTGATGATGTCAGAGTTTCCTATATTTTAAATATTGCTAATCACATCCCTGTGGTGCCATATAATGTGTATCTCTATAGGTTCAGTATTTTGGCTAGAAAACTCCACAAGTGGTGTCATCTATTTCCATCAAGAGGTGTAAGATGTCTGGTAGTTTCTCTTTTTGTGATGCCAGTAGTCATTGCGGGTGACTGCATGGTTCGGTGATTGCATTGGAGGGTGAAAAATTGGGACACTCTGATTCTGTCATCCTGTCATCATTATTGAGTGGGAATACTTCCATTTAAAGAGAAATCTCAAGTAAACCATTTGGTTACTCTGAGGTACAGTATAAAATAAAGGCAGGAAAATGCTGGATTCTTTCCCTTTATTTGCTGGTTTTCAGAATAGTGAGTGGGTTCCCCTCCATTCTTCAGAAGAAACCAGTTGCTGTTGTTACATCTTCTGTGCATGGTTTTAACAGAGCTGATGTCTTTCAATCCACTGTTGAGCCCTCTCTGGCTAGGGAGTCTCTTTAAGCAGGCCATCAAGCCCTCTGACATGACCCAGGAGCCTTTTTTTTCTCATTTCCTTTGGAAAGATAAGATGATCCAGTACCTTCTTGTACATTTCCTGCCCCAGTTCTGGAATCAGCCATTTCTCTATGGAGCTCTGGCTTGTTTCAGTAGAAAATCTTGTTTAGTGATCACAGTACAGATGCTAGGAGCACCCGTATTGCTAGACTGCTCCTGGTTTCTGGGATTGTTCAGTGGACAGAGGTAGGAAATGTGTGTTTTAAGAGAAGATGCATCAGGGGCACCTGGCTGGCTCCGTTGGTTAACCTTCTGCCTTCGGCTCAGGTTATGATTCCAGGGTCCTGGGATCGAGTCCTGCGTTAGGCTCCCTGCTAAGCAGGGAGCCTGCTTCTTTGCCTCCTCCTTGCTCGTGCTCTCTGTCTCTCTCTCAAATGGCTATCTCTATCCCTGTCTCTGTCTCAAATAAATAAAATCTTTTAAAAAGAGGGAACATGCATCGGGAGACTATACTGATATTTCCAATTCAAATTTAGGGTTGCTGGTTTTTATTTAAATTCTTTTCTATTTTTCACTTGTTCTATTAAGCTGAGTATCTTATTTACTGATGACATAAACATAATTCCTCGTGTCTTCATATAATTTACTTAACTAGCTTCCAAATAGAAATACCAATATAATAATTAACAATATAATTACTAAAAAGGAAATACATTTTATTTGATGTTCTTTTTGTCCTTAACGTACATCCCACTAAGATATACAGCCAAATGACTATTTTTTTATATTCACTTAAATTAATTCCTCTCTGCATGGCTTAAACCAGTGACTTAGTGCATAGGTTCATTTCATTTTGCTTTCGATTTTGAGGAAAGGTTACATTAAAAGCAAAATCTTACCACACCACAGGTAATAATTTCTTTAACATTTTAACATGCATGATTCTTGTCATTTCTGTACATGAATGTTATTACAAAAATAGAATCATGGTTACATAAGGCTTTGTATTTGCTTGATTCCCTCCGGAGTAGATCGTAAACCTCTTCCCATGTCATGAAAACATTTCTAAATTAATGTTTTAGCACCTTCATAGTATCCCATCATTTATGTAAATTGTAGCTCTCTCAGCTAATCCTCTGTTGTTGACCATTTAAGGGGCTAACAATTTTGCACAATTTAAACAACACTGTGATGAATATCTTTGGAACCAAATGTGTTCACATATTCCCAAATTACTGTTTTAGCATAAATTCCCATGAATGTATTCCCCAAGCCAAAAAATAAAATAATCATTTGAAGACTTTGCTTCATTCTGTGGAATCATTTTCCTAAGTGTTTGAGAGTTCTCATGTCCCTAAATTCTCGCCAACACTAGGGGTTGTAATTCACTTTTTAATTTGTCTAATTTGAAAAGTAATATAGCATATGATTGTTGATTATATAGACATTTCTTTAAATGGATGACTATAGGTATTCATTTGTTCACTTTTCAACAAAAATGTAATTCAGCTTTTACTATCTGCCATGCCTTGGACCGGGCACTGTCCAACACAGACACATTCCTCCCCTCCTCTGGCCCAGAGTCCGGAGGAGAAGAAAGACATTTGAATAAGTAGGGCTGGAAGGAGAAGTGCAAGGCATCATGAGAGTGCATGGTGGGAGACCAAGCTAGACAGGGAGGTGGGGGTCAGGAAGGATATGGAAATTTACACTGAGGCCAAAACAATGAGTAAGCTGTAACTAGGGACAAGCAGGTGATGTGAAGGAAGCACCACCGAAAGAGAGAGCACAGCATGTGCAAAGATCCTGAGGTGTGTTTCATATCTTTTCTTCATATGCAAAGACCTCATCATGAGAGAGAATCTAAGCCTGCAGGATCCAATTTGTATGACACAGAGATGCCCCTATAAAGAGTAAAAAAGAAGTAGGAGCAGCTTGAGCACCTTGTCTCAGACGCCCCTCCTGAGCCTGTGCTCCCAGGTCTCTATCCTCTTTGCCTACAAAAGCAACAAGTGCCTCTTCATCACCCCTAATATCTCCCAGCCAAACCACGGGATCGAGGTGATTTACAGCACCTGTGCATCCTGAGCAGATTAGATTTTTATATATTTAGTATTTAAATATTTAGTATTTATATATAATATAATATAAATATAATATATTTATATTATGCAAATTGCATAAACTTTATTTTCTTGTTGCCGCAAGCAGTGTATCCCAGGGCAGCCATTCACTAAGTTGAAACAGATAAAGTTTTAATAATAAATACTGATGATGAATAAGTCACAAAGTTTGTGCAATGCTAATGTACTCACTCACCGTAGGGTAGTTTATTAGATAAACAAGTAACATTTCCTGATTTGCTTTTGCTCAAGCGGCGTCGTTTTCCTGGAAATGTTTGCGCAATAAATTATTTCAACCCATTAGGTGTTAACGGACAAATCATAGTCACTTGCAATCTGTTGTGAATTGCTGAGAATTGAGATTTAAACACTGAAATTATACATTAATTTTGCTTTACAAAAACAAAGCTGGTTAAGGAAATTAAACTTGGTTGAAATGGGAACAAAACAGTATGTTTGATGCTGAATATTTTAAGCCTGCAAAGGAGGCTGTGAATGGTTTCATTAATATTCAGAACACTTGGGCATTCATGACAAGGAGAAAAGGCAAATAACAGCACCCTGCTTTGGGAATACCCATTAGCAGCAATGCAACTGTGCGGGCGGTGTTTGCCCACAGGATGCCTGTGCGGCTTCAGGATGGGTCAGGGCCCTACCCACCTGTGCAGTAGTCTGAAACAGGGCATCCTGCCTCTTGGTATCTCCAGGGCAGAATTGATTCTGTGCTCACGACAGCCTGCTTCCGTTTGGAAGGGTGATTAGAAAATGTCTTGGAAAATAGCATCCAGCAGCAAATAGCCGGAAACCACCTCACTGTGCATCAGAGGGGCAGTGGCGAGAGGGAAGTACAGTACAGGTCTCCACAGCTAGGAAAGAGAAGGAAGTAAACCCATGTGGTCTGAATTCAATTTCTAAGATAATGTGCTTTTTAAAATTTCTGGTATGAATTTCATTTAAGAAAATCATACTTACAGAAATGTGCACAAAACCATAAGTGATGATGAATTTTCTCAAAGTGCACACACACGGTTACCCAACACCCACATCGAGTGTTAGAACACTGCAATCCCCTAGAGCCCCTTCCTGCTCTCTCTGTCTCCCTCACACCCAGGGGGACGACCATCCTAACTTGTGACATCAGAGGTTAGTGCTGGAACCATCTACCCTTTCATGTCTGGATTCTTTCCATCAGGGGAATGTCTATCAGATTTGTCCACATCGTTACTTAGAGCTGTGGTTTGTGGATGCTCATTAATGGAACATATTCCGTTGTATAAATACACCACAATTTATTTACTCATTCTCCTGCTGATGGATATCTGGGTTCTTTCCAATTTTTTGCTATTACAAATAGTGCTGCTTTAAATATTCTTGAACACATCTCTGGTGAATGTGAAAATATGTGTTTTTAAAGTAAACATAGCCAGGTACAGAGCAGAGTGTTAATGGTACATTCACATCAGTATGGGGGATGTGGGCAAAAGGGACTGGGTATAGGCTCACGCACACCACGTACATTCACTGGTGTTGTGCAGAGGCCCTTTGGAAGTTGATAAAATGATGACCATGCCTGCCTTTGGGAAGAACGTGTAAGGAGGAGCCAGGGCAGCCTTACTTTTCACTGTTGATATGTATGTGCTATTCTGAATTTTTCAAAGGGACTTGATTAAGCTTTCAGTGTAAAATTACTTAATCCAAGTTGGAGGGATATAATGAATACAGAGTCATTTGGTGCCTACCTGAACATGTGGTCATTATTACAACATTAAAATTTACTTTCCTTCAGCTGTGTGTCTCCGTGCTTTTCCAAAGTGTATTTCATGCATTTCTCACTATAGGAGTGAAGAAAGCATTTGTGACCATTTCTGTAGACCGTGCATGTACCCTGATTTCATCAAATCATCAGAATCAACCCGTGAAATACGATTTATGAAATAACCCACTTCACTAATGAGGTGACTGGAGATCAAGGAGGTGGGGTGATAGCCTAGGGTCACATGGATTTTGTCATGCGCTCTTTTCAGTCATAAATGTCCAAAAGATCCTGGAACACACTGGCATCAATATGAGAAGGAGCAAAAGAAGATGAGGGAA
This sequence comes from Eumetopias jubatus, assembly GCF_037043125.1. Taxonomy (NCBI): domain Eukaryota; kingdom Metazoa; phylum Chordata; class Mammalia; order Carnivora; family Otariidae; genus Eumetopias; species Eumetopias jubatus. Next base: position 652,272 of record NW_028274838.1, on the reverse strand, counting down.
AGAGAAACTTTGAGGTTAATCCGGAGGGTTTAGAGGGGCCATCCTGGAATAACCATAGGTCCTTCTGTCCCCTCTCATCCCCCAGTGCAGGTCATATCCTTAGTGACCCCTATTTGTCAATGTTTTCTGCCTTAGGTGCTCTAGACCAGGGTCAGCCAACATTTCTGTAAAGGGCCAGACAGTAAATATTTTATGCTTGGTGGACCATGTGGTGTCAAACTTCTCAACTCTGCCTCATTGGAGCATAAAGTAGCCACAGACAATATAGAAAAGGATGGGCATGGTTGTCTTCCAATAGAACGTTATTTAGGACGCTGAAATCTGAATTTCATACAATTTTCACATCATGAAGTATCCTTTTTACTTTTCAACCATTTCAAAATGCAGTAACCATTCTTACTCTTAGCTCCTGGGCTGGACAAAAACGGTGATCCAATTTGGCACATTGGTTTCAGTTTGCCAACTGTTGCTTTAAACAGATGCAAAAAATAGGTTAACACAGTCACTGAACAGAAGCTTATCAGTTTTAGTCAGAATTCTTTCAGTTGTTAAATGGGAACCAGACTGAAACTAGAAAAATCAAAGTAGGGAATTCATGAACTTATAACTGGGAAGCCCGAGGGGTTGGTATTCAGACATGGCTGGTTTAGGGGTTTGGATAACAAGCTGCTCTCTCTGCCTCCATCCCTTCATCTTCGTCCTCCCTCTTCTCCTCTCCTTCCTCCTCTTCTCTCCTCCTCCCCCCATCCCCCTTCTTGTCTTCTCTTGGGCTTACTTAGTCTCCCTAAGACTGTATGGTCTTTATCGCTTGTAATCTCAGCAACATCCAAGTCCTCAGTGAAGGCAAAAACTCTTCCTCTTTACCAGCACGCAAAATCCTGTCCCAAATTATCCTAAAACAAACTCTGTTCAGACATCACCACCTGTTTCTTCCATTTGACACTTATCCTCAGCCATCTATTGAGCTTCCGGCTCTGTGTCCGATGAGAATAAAAAATGAATAAATGCAGACCCACCATCAGGAACTTGAGTCTCATGGGAGAGACAGCAAAGGGAACAGAATGTGACAATGACACACACTATACCTCGATTTGTCTCACATCCTTTGAGGTCCTTGTAATATTCTTGTCCATCTCCCCTATGATACAGGGGGCAGGGGGTGGACAGAAGTGTGAGGACTCATTCTAGTATTCCTGGTGCCTAGCATTCATTGATAAATTAATTCTTCCTTCATATGTTTTTTGGGTGTCTACAGTGTGCCAGACATTATATTAGGCATGGGATACAGAGAGGTAAAATGGAACAAATGCCGTCTTTGCTCACATGAAATGCATGGTCTACTACATAGCATTTCTTCATAAATTAGAATTATTCTAAATTTGGCCTAGAGTCAAACCCTAGCTGCATGCTACTAGCTTTGTAAACTCCAGAAAGTTACTTACCCTGTACAAGTCTCTAAGTATATAAAGCAGGCATAAGGGCAGCCCCTATCTCGTGGGGTTGTGGTGAAGATCCATTGAGATAATGCACATACAACATTTAGCAGACTTCCTGAGGAAACCACTGGTGTTCCATAAACACGATCTAATATTAATTTGTTCTAACCCATAGTCTGAAATGGAATAGATGCTCAGTAAATGCCTTTTGAATGGATTTTGCCCCTTAGATACTCTTACAAAAAGCCTAATTCTTATAGCCACCTCTATTACCCTCCCAGTCTGTTGTCCCATACCCCTGAAATGCATATGACCTGCATGTGGCTCTGGCTTCCTATTTAATCCCCACAATCCAGGAGCTCCCATCAGTCCCTTGCTGTGCCCTCATTCAAGCCCCAGCCTCTTTTCTCCAGAGCCTGGGCTCACTAAAGTCTCATTGGATTGTTTTTGGATCTTACCGTGTGACTCACAGCTGGCGTCAGACTACTCAGGTTGAGAGCAGAGTGATAGATATGGATTCCTTTTGTTGAGTGTAAATTTTTAAGTAGATACGGAAACCAACAGGCATCCAACAGTGCCTGCCATAAATTGTTACCTTGTTCAGTAAGAAACAATCAGCACCATATTCCACACAGCCCACAGGCTCCAAGCCCCATCCCAATTTTCCTGGAGACATGCAGCCTATCCATGCATTTATGTTATAGCTTAATTCCTTAACATTGATGAAAAACACTGTTGTGATTGATAACAATGTCACTATAATATAACGAAGATAATAGAAATCTACTGGCATACATACGTAGAAAGTCGCAAGAGACAGTCGATACCATGGTGATGAGCCATCATGATACCATGATGAGAGCAAGATAGATGTGCCACCGTGTCACAGTTCTTAAAGGTCCATGACAGAGGTGAGAGCAAATGAAACCTAACTGAGCGAATGTCCCTAATGAGATGAATGCTCTCAAAGACACAGCCCAGACCCACCACATATTAGACCACCCTGCCCACACACCAGCATCCTGACAAAGATATTTCAGGGACAGATGCTGTTTATTCAGTGTCTCCTATTCTTTTATGTACAATAGCTGGAGCATAACTAAAAACTATGAGACCTAGAAAAAGGAGGAAAAGGTGTCCCATTAACAAAAGAAAGCAGTCATTAGAACAAAGCCATAGATGGCCCACTATTGCATAGCAGATATGGACCTTAATACAGCTCTGACAAATGTGCTCAAAAATCCGGCTTAAAATGGGGGTGCCTGGCTAGCTCAGTTGGTAGTGTTGTGTGGGACTCTTGATTTTGGGGTCGTGAGTTTGAGCCCCACCTTGGGCACAGAGGTTACTTAATAAAAAATTTTAATCTAGCATCAAATGGACAACATGTGTGAATAGATAGGAAATTTTTGCAAAAAATCGAAAACCTTAAAATAGTTAGAAATGCAATAACTGGAAAACACCATACAAGATATTAATCGTTGATTCAACAGGCTTAAAAAGACAACACAGCAGAAGAAAGGATCAGTGTAGAGAGGATATAATAAACCATTCACACCGAAGCCCAAAGTGGAAAAAAAAGCAATTTTTAAAACTGGAGGAGAATGTTCTAGAAAGATGAGTGAATACCAAACAGTCTAATAGAAAAGTTTTTGAAATCATAGTTGGCAATTACTAAAAGCGATGAAGGACATCAACCTGGAGATCCAAAGATCTCTGCTAATCCTGAGCAGTGTGAACAGCAAGAGAACTATATCCGGGCACATCATAATCCGACTGCCGAAATCAAATATAGAAAGTCTTAAAAGTATCCATGGGGAGAAGATATATACAGTGAAACACTGAAAAGAGTGGAAGTTGACATCTCAACAGAAGCTATGGAGGGCCACATTTCAAAATTAAGAAATACAAGGGGTGCCTGGGTGGCTTAGGCAGTGAGGCATCTGCCTTCAGCTCGGGTCTTGATCCCAGGGTCCCGGGATCAAGCCCTGCATTGGGCTCCCTGCTCAGCAGGGAGTTTGCTTCTCCCTCTTTCTCCGCCCCTCCCTCTCCCCCTGCTCATGCTCTCTCTTGCTATCTCTCTCTCTCAAATGAAATCTTTTTAAAAAATTAAGACATATGGAAGATATTTGTGGGTAAAAGCTGAAATACTGCATATCCAGCAGATACGCACTACCAAAAGTAGGCTAGAAGACATTGTTTAGGGTTATGGGAAATGATACCAGACTCTTGACTGTTCAAAGCACAAATAACACAGTACTGAAAGGTTGGTAACATATGCAGAAGTAAAATATATGACAATAAAAGCACAGAGTGTTATGGGGAATAGATGGTTATATTATATGGTTATATTTACATGGTTTGTGAAGAGGTAAAATATTATTTGAAACTGTCTGTAATGATTTAAAGATGAATGTTGTGACATCTAGAGCAACCACTAAAACAAATACAAAAATAAAACTAACAAGGGTTGGGGAGGAATACTATCAAAATACTCAGTTAACCCAACAATAGGAGGAGAACAACAAAGAAAACATGAAACAAATAGAAAAAAAATGATAAAATGGTAGGCTTAAATCCAGCTATGTTGACAACTACATGAAAAGTTAGAAGACAGAATATTGCATTGGAAGAGAGAGATTGTCAAATTTAAGCAGGGAAAAATCAAGACCCAACTGTATGTTTGTTACTAGAAATCTGAATGTAGACATACAGATTGAAAGTAAATGGGTGGCAAAGATGTGTCAGGCAAAAAATAAGCATAAGAAATTACATTAATATCAGAAAAAAAACTTTAAGACAAGTAGCATTACGAGAGACAAAGAGGGCTATTTCATAATTATTCAAGAACAGTCCTGAATGTTATGCAAATAACAAGAGATTGAGAAAATGTAAGTAAAAATTGGCAAAGAGATGAGAGAAACAGACGAATCCACAGTCTTAGTTGGAGATTTTAACATTTCTCTCTTAGTAATTACTAGAACAACTAAAACACAAATGTATAAGGATGTAAAACCTTTGCCCAACACTACCAATAAACTTGAGTATTCAAATCCACATTCAACATTCACCAAGATAGAGTAAAATGATGGGTCGTAAAAACAAGTCTCTGTAAATATCAAAAGACTCGAAATATACAGAACATGCCTCTGACCAAAATAGTGTGAATAAAACAATGACATCTAAAAAAAAATCTCAAAATATTTGGAAATTAAGCAAAATACAGCAAAATGATGTGTGTGTCAAAGAATATATCACAAGGAAAAATAGAAAGTAGATCAACTGAATAATAAGGAAAACAAATATTAAGATTATATGAATAGAACACACATCAAAGGAGCAGAATGAAAGGTCCAGAAATAGACCACTGTATTGATTGTTGAGAAAGGCACCAAGTCAATCCACGTGGAAAGAAAAATGTGTTCAATAAGTGTGAAGCAACTGTATACCTGTATGGGGGGGGGAAGAATGAATTTTTGACGCCCCACTGTTCCATACCAGATAATTATCATGATGGATTCTGGGAAGCTAGACCATAAACCTTCTAGAAGAAAACAAAATATTTTCACAACCTTCAGGTGGGCCACGATTTTTTAGACAAAACAAAATGTATAAAAAGCAAAAAAGGAAAATAAAGATTAAATGGGATTCATAAAAAAAAAATGTGCTCTTTTAAAAGACACCATTAGGGAAATAAATACACAACCATAGAAAGGGAGAAAATTTTCACAACACTTTTATCTAACAAAGGACTTGGATCCAGAGTGTTTAAATAGCTCCAACAACTCAATAATAAAAAGACAAATACCCAATTAAAACAGTGGGGAAAAGATTTGAACAGACACTTCACAAGAGGATAAATAAATGGCTAATGAGCACGTGAAAAGGCATTGAAAACCATCACTTTGGAAGTAAATACCACTTCACATGCATGGGTATGACTGAAATCAGAGTCCTGACAGTGCTCAGTGCTGGCGAAGATGTGGAACAGCTGGAACTCTCACACACTTCTGGGTAGCTGTGTAGAATAATACTTTAGATAACTGCTTGGCAGTTTTGTATAAAGTTAAATAACCAACTGCTCTAGAACCCGGCAATTCCACCCCTAGGAATTTACCCAAGAAAAATGAAAATATGTGTCCACAAAAAGACTTGTACAAGAAGGTTCATAATGATGTTCGTTATAATAGCCCAGAACTGGAAACAATCCAGATGTCTATCAACAGGTGAATGGATGAATAAATTCAGGTATGTTCATAAAATGAAATGCTACCTGTCAATAAAAAGGAGTGCACGATTGTTAAAACACAATAACCCTTGACTAGATTATAAAAAAAATACAAAAGAATGTGTTCTATATGATTCCATTGATATGCGATCTAAGAAGAAAACTATAGTGACAAATCAGAAAGCACTTGCCTTTTCAAGGGAATCAAGCTGGAAAGAGGACTAGGGAAGTATTATGGGGTGATATAGTGTTCCCCATCTTGTTTTGGATGATGATTACATGAGTATGTACAATGGACAAAACTCATTGAACTAAATGTTTAAGCCTTGTGCATGTTGTTGTTTGTTAAGTAATCCTTGATTATTAAAATTTTAAATATCTATTCTCTACACGCTGAACAGATAACAATTTAAGAGAGAGGTGGCAGAATTGATGGATTAAGATGAGGTAGGAGACTATGCAGCAGTCCAGTTCATTCAACAAAATCTCTAGGACATCTGGCTTTTACAACTCCTAACTCTTTGGGATGAACCCCGCCTCCTCAATGGAATCAAAGGAAAGGAAGTCAATGCCTGCTGGAAAAGCCACTCTTCCAAAAAAACGAGGTCTACCACTTCTCAGCTCCTTCCCATGCCACAGTGCTGTGAGTGTGGTCACACCCTGCTCTTCATTCTGTTGCCATTACACTGTTTCCTTGGCTCATCTCACTCATTCTGCAATCCCCTCCTCATCAGTTTCTCCTTTTCCAGTGTCTTCCTTGAATTTAACAACGTATCATTGTCTTTCTACTCAACATATTATATTTATTTCCCACCTCCACTTCAAAGTCAGGGGCAGGAATGGTGAGGTTCCTGTCTCTGGGGGGTTTTAAGCAGAGTGGACAATGATATGTACAAGGAATGAAAATCAGGAGAGCGAGGCACTTAATGGCGGGACTGGAGCAGCCAACAGGGTCCTCATGGCACATACCTTCTTCCATTTTATGGCAAGTGCTCCATATGTTCGTACAGCCTACTAAATCAAAACTATGGGTTAATTCATACTTAATTTAATTAGCTAAATTTAATTCTATCCTCTATGCATTTTGTTAGACTAGAGGATAGAATTTCATGCGTATTCATTCTGGCAAGAAATTCTGAAATTTTCTTTGATCATCTGCTAATTTTGCTGCTGTAACAATTAGCCGTTGTCAGCTGCCCTAGCTTCCAGGCAGAACCTGATGCTGATTTTAATTACTTAACCTAAGACCAAGGCAAAGTGAAATACCCACTGAGTCCTATTGCAATTGCACTTCATTTAATGTAAAATCTATCGCTTGTAGGCTTGGACATTGCTCTCTGAATTAAGCATCACATGTTGCGGGGCGCTTAGATATTAGTTTCCTCACTTCTTCAGTTCTTTCCTCATGACCTTTCATGGTCATCGTTATTAATTAGCCCAACAGTCACTGCATTGCCTCTGTTGCTGTGGTCCCAGTGACCCTCCCCCGTGGTCCTCTCTGGTGAGCCATACCACCTCTAGTGTGGGTTTCTAAGGATAGTTCCTTTCAACCCTCACAACAAAGACATCCAGGGCTTTTGGCTCTACCTAGTCAAGACATCCTTGTGATGGTTCTTGTCTTAAATCTTTCACCTTAGGTCTGCTTCTACCACCACTGAAAGGATTGTTTTTAGTCTTATCAGGTCATTTAAGATTAATGTGGGTGGAAGAAGGAGTAACCAGACTTTATTTCACTTTTCATGCTACCCACAGCCAGACCTAATGACCAAAGTGATGGTCCTGACTGGAGTTCAGTACTAATCTGGCTTAATGGATTTCTTGCATTCACTTCACTTTTAATTCAAACCCTAGTTTAAAAAACAAAAATAAAGTTTAAATGTCTTGATGCCACTGAGTTGGGGCATCTTTCCAATCCCATCAGCAAACAGGGTCTGTTTATGCTGGAAGGGTTTTCCTTCCCACTGTCCATGCCCACATTATGTCAAGTGGAAGCCAATCATCAGACTCATTTCCTGAGCAAACTGTGGCAGAGAATAGGCAGCACAGAAAATTTGCAGAGATACTCTGTTTTTGGATAACTTGCAAATATGCCTAAAGAAAGAGAAATCAAATTCTCTTCATTTTTTAAAGCAAAAAGAAGTGGGAACACACATGGGTGATCTCATAAGAAGTACTTATGTTGCCTGGTTTGCATCAGACACGCCCCGTCCGTGACGTCAAGGGCTTCGCCTCAGTCCCCAACCCCACCCCGTCTCCCTGCCCCCCAGCTCCCCTCCCAACTTGGATTTCAGTACTGGTGTTCCTCCTTCCCCTCCTCCAGTCCCCCTTCCCCCTCTGCCCTTCCCCTCTTCTCCCTGGCTTCCTTCCTCACCTGCCCAGTCTCCTCTGTCTCCTGAATTGGTTACCACTCCTCTTCCTCTCCCTGCAGCTATGGCCCCCCAAACCCTACACAACCCCCCCCCCCGACCCAGCCCAGGGAAGGCTGTGCCAGCCAGAGAGAAACATGAGGGAGGACTTTCCAACAGCCCGCGAAGAGCAGATACAACGCTGTCTCTTGCTCTCTCTAGCTCTCTCTCTCTTTCTCTTCGGACCCTGGTTGGAGGACACCGAGTGCCATGGCTGCACCTGTACAGTTCAAACCAGTCCCCACAGCCTCCCCCAGGCCTGGACACTGCGGGGGGGAGGGGAGGACCAAAAGTCCGCAACCCCTGGGCCCTCGGGCTGACACCAGCGCACAACACCTCACACGCTGAACACATCCCAGGGCCTGCTTCTTCCCCAGGCGGGCTCCTAGGACAGGGCGGCGCGCCCCCTCGTGGCCGCGCGGGGAGGCGCCCAAGGATCCCGCTGTTGAGGGCAGGGCCAAAGGGGACCACTGCTTCTGCTCCCTTAGACCAGGCTCACAGTTCTCAGCAGGGGGTTAGTGGGGTCCCAGGCTCCCCACTCTGCCACCGCCTGCCCTCCCTCCACCACTTGGCGCTTCCCCCTGGAGGCGATTTCTGCAGTCAGGTCGGCCTTTGGAGGGAAAATAGCCAGGTCTGGAAAACTAAACAGACTACTTTGAAGAGATTTGGGCAATTGTATGGTCATGGATGGAGCGCCCTAGGGTTCTGATTTGCCTTGTCTTGCTTGCGCCTTGAGGTAGTGGTTTACTTTTCCCGGAATGTTTAAATTAGAAAAGATTGGAGGGTGGAGAGGGGGCGTCCAACTTTAGTTGTCACCTGAGATCAATAGTGTGCTGCTGGGTAGAATAATGCCCCCTCCCTAGGAGCTGCCCAGGCTAATGCCAGGAACCTGTGCACATGTTCCATCCTGCAGCAAAAGGGACCCTGCACAGGTGCTTATGTTAAGGACCTTGAGATGGGGAGATGATCCTGGATTATCCAGGCGGCGCCCTGCAATGACAAGGGGGTCTTAAAACACAAAGAGGCAGAGAAGAGGTCAGAAGGAGGCTGTGTGAGGAGGACTCTGCCTGCTGGGACTGGGGCTAGGGCTGAGCATGGAGGAGGGGCCTCTAGGAGCTGGAACAGGCAAAGAGACACACTGCCTGCTTAACCTAAAAAATAGAAAGCGCCAGGTATTTTACCATCCAAATTGGGATTCCTGGGGAATAAAAGGGAAAGGTGATGTGGGACAAACCAGCTGGTCTGAGGAAAGTCACCTAACCGGAGCTGTGCAGGGTCCCTGGTGTGGCTTGCAGTGAGGTCCTGCTCAGGGCCTCCATGGGAGGAAAGGCCAGCAAGTCAGGGGGCAATCATTTGAAAGCAGTAGAGGGAACAGGGCCTGGAGCTCTCCCAGGCAAAATGACCCCTAATCAGGAGCCAGATCCGTCATCGGAAAATAATCCAGAGCTGACACATGTGAGAACCGCCAGAGAAGGATATGAAAGCTTTTAGTATAAGTTTTTCATCAGTTGTAAATGTTAAACCGAGAAATAGAAAATATAAACAACACCCTCTCTATCTTTAAGAGATGAAAACTACAACGTCTGAAAGGAAATATACTACAAGGTATTGACAGAATTTAGAAAATGCAGAAGAAAAATTTTTGATAGAATTGTATTGACTCTGTAGATCTATTTGCGTAGTATTGCCATATGAACTATATTAAATCTTCCAATGCATGCATACAGTTGTTTTTTTCCCCCCATTTGGTCTTTCATCTCTCGTAGAACCATTGCTTCTTATGCTTTTCAGTGAACAAGTCTTGCTCTCCTTGAATGAATTTACACCTGACACATTTACTGTGTTGTGTGCCATTGTAAATGGAATTGCTTTCTAAATTTCCTTCTCAGATTGTTCATTGCTAGTGCATAGGAACACAACTGATTTTGTATATATGGTACCCTGCAACTTTACGGAATGAGTCTATGGACTCTAATATTTTTGTGTGTGGATGATTTGAGGTTTTTCTATCTTTAGGAACATGTCCTCTGTAAATAGAGATACAGGTTGACCCTTGACCAATGCGGAGTAAGGATGGTGACTCTCAAGATCAAAAACCTGTGTATAGAGGCGCCGTGAGGGGCGGTAGCGGCGGCGGTGGTGGTGATAGCGGCGGCAGCTGTGAGGGGGTTCCAGGAAGATGGTGCTGATTAAGGAATTCCGTGTGGTTTTGCCATGTTCTGTTCAGGAGCAAAGTTCCTGCATTCGTCAGGATGATTGCTCCAGAGGGCTCCTTGGTGTTTCACGAGAAAGCCTGGAACGCATACCCCTACAGTAGAACAAACCATTATGCCTCAGTTGTAACGAATGTATATATGAAAGATGATTTCTTCATTAAAATTGAAACATGGCACAAACCAGACTTGGGAACATTAGAAAATGTACACGGTTTAGATCCGAACACATGGAAAACTGTTGAAATTGTCCGCATAGATATTGCAGATCGAAGTCAAGTTGAACCAGCAGACTACAAAGCTGATGAAGACCCAGCATTATTCCAGTCAGTCAAGACCAAGAGAGGCCCTTTGGTACCCAACTGGAAGAAGGAGCTGGCAAACAACTCTGACTGTCCTCAGATGTGTGCCTACAAGCTGGTGACCATCAAATTCAAGTGGTGGGGACTGCAAAGCAAAGTAGAAAACTTCATTCAGAAGCAAGGGAAAAGGATATTTACAAACTTCATCGCCAGCTTTTTTGTTGGATTGACAAGTGGAATGATCTGACAATGGAAGACATTAGGAGAATGGAGGATGAAACTCAGAAAGAACTAGAAACAATGCGTAAGAAGGGTTCCGTTCGAGGCACGTCGACTGCTGATGTCTAGATGAGTCCCGTGTAGGGTCAGAGACAATATGAAACTGTTTACGTAATCAAGGTCAAGTGAGGGGAACAAGTGCAGCCAGTGATGAGTGAAGAAGGATCTGACCAGTATCTGGCAGTGCTGACGTTTCCCAGATGTGTGCTTGTGATGACATACTCACAGGTTCCCAACCACCTGTGTGTGTGTGTGTGTGTGTGTGTCTGTGGCTGCATATAAAACGCATGTAGAGCTACAGATCAAGATACACACACTTGTGTATATATGTACATACAAACATACTGAAAGGATTAGTACAATTTCTCCAAAGTACTGTACCTATCTTCAAGAATGGAAAAGAAAATATTTTCAATATATACACCTGGAACAGATTTTAATAATTATCAGAGTAATACCATTGATGGACAAATTGACTGCAATTTAATACTAGCTGGTATGTTTCATAAATGTCAAATTGTGGACCAATATATTTAGCCTTTTATTACTTTTCTGTTCTTTTAAATCTTCCTGTTCTTTTAAATCTTACAAATTCTTATTTTAGTCCCATAAGCAACAGACTCCCACAGAAAAATTTATTCAAAATCTTTTGGTATTCCAGTGAATCTGGAATGTGAACTCTGAATGTATTTATAATGATTTATTTCTGGATGGTTATTATCTTAAATTCAAATTGGACACTGTCTATTAGTAAGGAGTATAGTTACCAGCCAAGTTTTACCTGTTTTCCCTGAGAGAAAAAATCCTTTAAAAAAAATTCTGGTTTTTATTGGATTTTTGTATTTTAAATTTCAATATTTTTCTACATCAAACCTAGCAAAAATGGAGATGATGGTTTGTGATTTATAATAAGCACTATACAATTTTCAGGCTACTCGTAGGCAAACAAAGAAATTGATGAAGAAATGAATAGCATCGTAGGCTGTAGGAAAACTTTCGGAAGTCGAGCACTTCCATGGAGTCTTGTTTCTGAAATGACTGTTTTCTGAAATTAGAGCTTGGAAACTATGCAAATGACCTAGATTCCTCAGAGCTGACAGGCTAGAATACAGATAGTGGTGATGGTTTTGTTTTTGTTTTTGTTTTGTGCTTTTCATATTGAAATACACCCCAAGGGGGAGAAGCTGCCTTTGAGATAGTGGAATTTCAGAGGCAGCACAGGCTGATCTCCTTGCCTGGGAGGCCCTGCTGAGGGGCCAGTGCTCCACCGCCCATGGGGAGGACACCATTGGAACCTGTCACGAGTGAGCATCAGGAACGTGCTGTTAGCAGCTGCTGCCACCTTGTCCTCCTCCTCCTCCTTCTTTAAGAAAGGCACCATAGCTAGGTAAGATTTTTATCAGCTCTCTCTGTCCAAATCCAGGTTTTCTCCTGTCAGTCCTGGAAGCTTGACTAGAATGATATTGTTGGAGCCTTCCGGTCACAAACTATCTCCTTTAATCTCGTCCTTCCTGCAACACGCTGGCTCCTGTAGTCCTATCACGTTTGTAATCTGACTTGCTGACAGTCCTGCCCACCCTACTCCTCGTTTTCCCACACGCCATGTCCCCACTGAGGTGGTGGCAGTGAGTCGGACGAGGGTGTTGAGGATCACTGCCGCACCGCGATGCCCTCTTAGCCTTGGCTCCGAACCCCACGTCGAATATGTCCTCCGTGTACTCAGGATCAAGACTGATGTTTACTCTCTGGGCAGTGTTATAAGACAGGTGTTGTCAAAGCATAATCATTGTCTGCAAAGTGTTTGGTGCAAGGAAGATTATTGCTAATTTTGTGAAATAAAGAGTCTCACTCTCTCCTTTTAATGGACTAAACTCTCACTGGCATCTGTAGCTTCGTTGGGAGCTTGGGCGCACATGGAAATCCATGCCCAGCGCACGGATTCTAATGTTTTCCTAACAACTGTGGAGATTTGAGGGAATGCGTGGTGAATGTAAAATACCTAGTTTACTTGGCAGTCTCTTGTGTAAATTACAGTAAAACAAAGTAAATGAAATTGAAACAAAAAATAAATTTGATCACAAAATGCCAAAAAAAAAAAAAAAAACCTGTGTATAACTTTTGACTCCCCGAAAACTTAACTACTAATAGCCACTTCTTGACTGGAAGCCTGACTGATAAGATAAAGATGACTAACCCATACTTTGCAAGTTATATGTATTCTACACTGTATACTTCTAATAAAGTAAGCTAGATAAATGAAAATGTTATTAAGAAAATCATTCGGAAGAGAACATATATTTAGAGTAGTATACTGTGTTTATAGAAAAATGCATGTAGAAGTGTACATGTGCTGTTCCAACCTGTGTTGTACAAGGTCAACCCTAGTTTTATTTCTTCCTTTCCCCACTCTTTTTCTCACTTTCAGTTTTGAATAGTATTTTGGCCGAGGATCGAATTCCATACCTAGAGATGGATTCTTGAGTCTCCTCTTGATTAGAACGAACTTTTCAAGTTCATCCCTGACATTAAATCTAAATTAGACCTGCTTTGGGGCTTGGAAATGGAGGGAAAAATCACCCTCCTTTCTTCTCACTGCATTTTAGACTTCCTCCTCAAAATGAATGTCAGGGGGCACCTGGGTGGCTCAGTCATTAAGCTTCTGCTTTCCGCTCAGGTCGTGATACTGGGGTCCTGGGATGGAGCCCCGTGTCAGCAGAAAGCCTGCTACACCCTCTCCCACACCCTCTGTTTGTGTTCCCTCTCTCATCGTGTCTCTCTCTGTCAAATAAAAAAATAAAATCTTAAAAAATAAAAAAAGTTCTTGCAAATAGTGCTGAGGACTCAGACTGGCCATTGCTTTGCTCGTGCCTCTCAATATTACCCTCAAAAATATGAGCAAGACTTCATACTAGGTAAGACTTAGGACCTTGGTGGGCTAAATATTCAGCAGCCTTTATACCAAACATGTTCCTACCCTACCTTTGATAACATGTGGAGAGGACTGAACAAGAAAATATGAAGTGCAACAGAGTCATCTTACCTTGAAAAAACATGGCCATTTTGAATACTCACGGTAGCATATGCAGAAATCTAGCCTGGGCTGCCCTGGAGCCTTGTAAGCTTTACACTGCACATTCAGTGTTTCTAGAACGCGCACGTGCACGTGCACACACAGACGCACACACACACACTCACACACACACTCCTCCAGTCCATCTCCGTAGGACTTGTGATCAAATCAGGAGCCAGTCCTCGAGTAGTAGGGCCCAGAGCCCGTGAGCAACAGATGCCTAAACAGGAGCCACTATCCCTGCTTTTTCTACAGAAGACACGCCTGTTGCGCGGGGCCCTTCCTTGTCACGTGCCCTCTGATCCACGCCCCGCCATGTCTTTCCCTACCCACCCTACCCTCCTGGCCAATGGCCAGCCTGTGACCGGACAGGAAGTGATGTCCACGCCCCCTGGGTTTAGGCCTCCTGTGGGTTCTCAGGCCTGGTTGGGAGAGCAGTGTAGCAAAATAGCTCTTGAAAATGAAAACTAACATCGTAGGACTAAGAACAACAATAAATAGATTCGCAGAATCATGCGAAGGATCTGTACTGGAAATCAGAGCCAAAACTGTAAGAGAACAAAAGGAGAAGCTAGACCCAAAAGGTGTGTCTGGTAAGGCCAGATGTGCGGAACAGGATTTCGAGCGGAGCAAGAGATGTTAGGCGAGTGTCCCGCTCAGCAGCGGGAAGGCGTGGGGATCAACACCCCACAGGGTCGTGGGAAGAGCGAGGGAGGGCAGGGCCAGGCACCGATGTGAAAGGAGACCTGACAGAGCCGGCCAAGTCCTGGATGCATTTGGCGGAGACTGCCGGGCACCAAAACTGGGAGCTCGTCCTTTGCCACAGATTCCAAAGAAATACATTCCCAAAGGCTAACATTTAAGTGTGTGTGTGTTTGGGGGGGCTGATGACATGTTCCATGACAAGAAATGTAGCATTTCCTTCTGAATGTGGCATGCGAGACTCCTGTCATTTTGTCGGCAACACAAGATTCCAATTCAGTGACACCACATCGTTGTGGATACCGTGACATGATTTTCGGGCTCAATGTGTTCTGAGCCGATGCAGTTAGACAAGGCCGAAGAGTCCAGAGTGGCAGCTTAGGGCTAGAGAGCCCCCAGAGAGGACCCGTGCTCGCCTCTGGCTGGGTAATCAGAGAGCTCGCTCCCCTGTGAACTGAAGGTTGGAGGTTCCAGCCCAGCTGGGAATACTGGGTTATAAGTGATCCGAGGCCTTACTAAGCTATACTGTGCGAAACATTCTTTTTTAGCTAGCTTCTTCGCTGACTTATCCTCAGTATCTATTTTATTTTTGTTTTTTAAGCTTTAAAAGTTTTCTTTCTTCCTTCCTTCCTTCCTTCCTTCCTTCCTTCCTTCCTTCCTTCCTTCCTTCCTTCCTTCCTTCCTTCCTTCCTTCTTTCTTTCTTTCTTTCTTTCCTTTCAAGAGAGCACGCCCCTGCAAGCCTATAAATGGTGTGGAGGGGCAGAGGGGGAGGCAAAGGGGGAGAATCTGAAGAGGACTCTGCACTGAGCCTGGGGTTCAATTTCAGGACCCTGAGATCATGACCTGAGCCAAAACCAAGAGTTGAAGGCTTCACCAACTGAGCCACCCAGGTGCCCCATATGTTTTAAATGTTTCAGGGATTTTATTTTTAAGGAATCTCTACATGCAATGTGAGGCTCGAACTCACAATCCCGAGATCAAGAGCAATATCTAGTTTATTTTTGTTTATTTTTTTAAATATTTTATTTAATTATTAGAGAGTGAGAGAGCGAGCAGGAGAGCATGGTGGGAGACACAGGGAGAAGGAGACTCCTCACTGAGCAGGGAGCCCGATGTGGGGCTCGATTCCCGGACTTTGGAATCATGACCTGAGCCAAAGCAGACGCTCAACCGGCTGATCCTCCCAGGTGCCCCAGGAATCCCTAGTTTAAATCAGAGGTGGGAAGATCCTGCCTGAACACCTAAAGTTCATGTTAGTTACTAAGGGGGTTGGTAGAAAGAGTCTTTTCTTTTTCTTTCTTTTTTTAGGATAAAAACAAGTTCTGGAGTTCCAGAGCCTAGGTATCTCATAGACAATATGACCTTTCTTCCTGAGAATGGGTTTTTACACCTGTTCGTTCCTGGAAAGTTGGTGTCAATTCCTCTAAGCCAGTTTAAAGGAATTGGCTTTTTTATTCCTCACAGCCAAAAAGAACACACGCCAAGGTCTCAGTGAGAGGATCGCTTATAGGATACGGGCTTTAGTTGTGAGATGTGGGAAAGGATGGGAAGAGGCAGGGTTTGTTCTATATTGAACACTGGCAGCACTGACAATTCTGTGATTGTGGTAAAGAAGTCATAGGCGTTTCCTTAGGGAGGGAGGTCGATGTTTGGATGTCGGTCTGAACAGTATTGTGAGTAGCCTTGTTTTGTCTCATTTCATCAAGGTCTCAAAGCAATCTTGTCTGAGGTTGATATTCTACATGTAAGATTATTTATTTCAATCATGGAAACAAAACAGTCCGGCTGGGAGTGCCAGAGCAGTTCAGGGCATCGGAGGCTGGGATTGTTCTTTGTCCCTGGAAATCCCTAAAACAGAGAACAAGGAAAGAGAGCCCTCTGGTCTCCCAAGCTGTAGCTGCAAACCTGAGTGGGAAACTGAGACTTGGACTAAGTATCTTGAATTTCCTGTGGCTCCATTTCCCATTTCAAAATGGGTCAAAAGGAATTGTTCCTGCATGGGTTGTCCCAGGTGTTAAATTGGTAGAGTAGGCAGCTAGATCTGAGCTGGAGGCAAGGAGGGTGGTACACAGTGCTTTCGTGGTTTCCCACCTGCTGGACTGTCAGATCCAGACCAGCAGGGGCAGAGCATGTGCTCTCCTTTCCAGCGTGTGTCCTACAATAACGTATGGCTTCCTTATAATATATTTACATTGCGGTTTCCATCCCCCAGTAGGGGAAGATGGCCTTGACAGTTCCAGGAAGACCTTTGTTAGGGCCCAAATCTCCCCCTATCAACCAGTAGGCTGAGTCCCTTAGATGATTGGAAACATCTTCAGTTGGAGACCACCCTGGCTGTGACCCATAATCTATGAGACATAAAAAGAAAAGACACCCCTAACCCCGGTGCAGCTCCACCCCGGGGCCTGTCTGCTCTCCCATCTTGAGAGTGGACTGAAGTTCAACCAGGAGTGTAAACCAACTGAGTATACAAGTGGGACTGTACAATTGTGAACAAGAGTATTCCCAGGAAAAGTCCTTCTGGACATTGTTGTTTGAACAGTGGGAATACGGATTGACCACTGTCCCCTGACATTCAGATGTGGGTTCCCGGAGGATATGTTAGGATCCTCGACAGGGAAGCTCGCAGCCAAGGCCTGTGTGGCGGCCGTACTGCCATCAACTGTTGAAGGAGTTTGGGAAAATCTCTTCTTCTCTCTGGGCCTCACTTTCCTCATGTGTAAGATAAGGTTGTTATTCAAATCCTCCACGGTCCCTTCCTGCTCAGTTTCTGTGAGTGCATGTGGGTCTGCGGTGCCTTTTAAGCAGCCCTAGGGACTGCAGCTGAGACCTGACTTGGTCCCTTCACTGTGTGTCCTTTTCAGGAGCCTGATCGGAGCCCACACTGAAAACAGAGAACAGAGGGAGCATTTGGGAGACAGAAAATCAGCAGATTTGGAGGATGAGCATAACCCAAGGAAGGACAAGGCAATGGTGGAGCAGGTGATTGCCAAAGGAGGTAAGATTAAGGACAAGTTGAGTCCAGAAAACTCAGGGGAACCTGAGGAATGCATACAGCAGCATCCAACTCTGCAAGGAGCAGCCTGAGCTGAGCAAGGAGAACTAGGAGAGTAAGTTTTCCCCTCACCTTCAGGTCTTTTAAACATTGATTCATAACGGATTCCCGTGTGGCATCAGTTTCACCTGGCAACACAGGGATTGGACGACTCTATAAATTATGTTAGGCTGACTACTAGTGTAGCTACCCTCTGTCACCACGCAGAGCTGTTACTGCACCACCGACTACATAATATGAGATCTGTCCTCTAACATTTTTTTAAAATCTTCACTGTGGACGATGTTTTGACAGAGTGTAGGTTTCTATGCCCTCCCCTCCCCCCACCACTACCATGGGCCTTCTTTGGACTTTCCCAGAGAGGAGCAGTGACATATAGGAGGTTCCCTATTTTAGGTCACTGCAGCCCCTGATCTTGGACCAGGATGCTCAGCCAGGGCCAGGGAAATATGGATTAGCAGGAACCCTTCTTTGCAAGCCCAGCTCCAATGTGAAGGACCAGAGTGCCTCTTCTAGGCCCCCGCAGGAATGGTTCAGCACCCAGGAGCTGGCCCTACATAGAGGGCCAGAAAAGGGCAGATTCCCCTAAACCCAGCCCAAAGTGTTCCATTTAGACTCAGAAGAAGGTGAATAGCAGCACAGGCTCTTTTCCCTATGCTGAGCGGGGGGCCTGGGGGGAGCCTCAGTGCCAGTGCAGGAGGGAGCATCAAAGGGAACCTTTGGATGTTAACCTAAAGGTTCGTGGCTAGAGCCCACCCAGGGGACCAAACCTACTTAAGATCCATCCAGATCTTGCCAGCGGCTTCCGTGGGTCCTGCAGCCCTGACTTCCTCTAGGTATCTCCAGCCAGCTACTGCCCCTGTCTTTGCCTGCTTCCCCCTGGTGTCCTTGGGCAACCTGAAGGTCTGTTCCCTTAAGTAGTCTGCCACCTGGGGGATTCCAGGGGAACTGCCGGGGCCTGAGGCTGAAAGCACAGGCACTGAATCCCTGACTCCAGCTGGGAGGTCAGAAACCAGGCTCTGAGCCACCACCTGCTGAGACTCCAGGATGTGGCCCCTCACCAGGCAGTGTTTGCCTGGGGGTCCCAGGACCCACTGATGTGCGAAGGTCACCTTCAATAACGCTGCCCGGAACATTTCTGAGCGAGACTTGAGCACACATATGCTTTTACTTCTCTCAGATAGATTCCTAGTTGTGGAATGGCTGGGTCCTATGGCAAGCTTGTGCTGAACTCTTAAGAACTCTCAAACTGGCTTCCGCAGGGGCTCTTATATTTTACGTTGCCACCAGCAATATAGGAGGGTCCAGTTTCTCCACATCCTCAGCAACACTTGGTATCGTCTTTGGAACAGAAGCGCACTAGTTGATGTAAAATGGTACGTGGTTGTCCTTGCATTTCCTTGAGCACTAATAACATATTACTAATAACCTTGATTACCTTTTTATGTGTCTCCTTTGGTACATGTGTATTCAACTCTTATACTGGCTTAAACGAGTGTGTTGCTTCGGCCCATTGAGTGAGTTCAAAGTCCTCTTGTCTCTTGTGAATGTGAGTCCTCACTGGGTATTTAATCCACAAATATTTCCTCCTAATCAGTGGCTTCTCTGTTCCTTTTCTCAGTGGCAAAGTTTGATGCAAAAAACTTCTTCATCTTCAATTTTCTCTTACGTATCGTGCTCTTGCCGTAGTGACTTAGAACTCTTTGCTTACTGTGAATTCCTGACCATTTTCTCCCATGTAGTCCTCTTGCACAATAGTTTTGGCTCTTATACTTAGATCTGTGACCATTTTGAGTTCATTGCTGTGTAAGGTGTGATTTCCTGCAACGGCAGTGGGGGAGCTTTGTCCTGACAGGTACAGGAGAGCCTGGGGGACACCTTTGTTTCAGAGTTAGTCTCCCCTGGGCCAGGAATGGAGATTTGACCCTGCTGCACCTGTTAGTGAAAGGCTGAGTGCCTTTGGGGAGGGGAGATACATGGGGCTGGAGTCATATATGGCTTGTACTCCCCGTTCTCTGGGAAGGGGTAAAAAGTAGCTCCTGGAGCCCCAGGGCAGTCCTGCTCACAGGTGTCTTTAGAAGCACAAACACACTGAGAGCAGGAGAGGCTAACACAGAAAGGACCCCAGGGATCCCAGGGGATCTGGGTTGGGATCCGAGAGGGTCTTCTGTGGGTGGGTGGGAAAGAGGACTCCCACACAATTGGAACTCAGGAAACATACCCAGAAGGAGTGGAGCAGATTGAAGACATTTCCCAGAGTTTGCCCTATTTTTTCCAACATGAAAATCATGGTGTGTGCCTGCATCAAAGGTGCTCGGGGGACCCATGCTGCCTCAGTTGGTAGAGCGTGCAACTCTTCATCTCAAGGTCATGCGTTAGAGCTCCACGTTGGTCATGGAGCCTAGCTGAAATTAAAAAAAATAATAATAATAAATAAAAAATATACAGGTGCATGCGTCAGGAATCTGGAATTACTCCCCCTAAGGAAAGGATGGGGCAGCTCCCTTAGTAGTACTTGCAGGTCAAGAGCCATTCTGCGCCTTAGAGAATCCTAAAAGTTGCTTGATATTTCCTCAGATCAACCCAGAGATTCTATACTTTTAGTATTTGTTGGGTTTCCCGTGTTTGGCCAGAGGTCCACTGGCAGACAAAAGTTGATACACGGAGTACAGAGTAGACCAAAACACAGAATAGTACCTGGATGCACCACATTAGTCTCTGTCCTCACTGCGGCCTCACTGAAAATGAGAATGGGCAATCGAAATACCTGGTATTCAACACACATTAGGAAAAAATGGAAAGTTTGGGTTAACAGTTTAAATTATTGTGTCCCCAGATTGAATCTGATGGCAAGTGGAGACTCTGTTGAACGTCTTCTAGGTTCTGCAGGTGGAAATGAGGGGCTGAGGGACAAAGCAATTTACAACTGAGAGTAACTTTGGTAACTTAGTACCTTCACACTTGACACAGTTTTCTTTCATTTTGTCTGATGCCCTGCTGTCATGTTTGATTCTAACCATATTTGTACAAGGAAGTTGATATCAATAGCAAACCTAAAATCCATACCACTAAATATCACAGTGCTTATTCCTAATGGTACTTTAGGCTCGTTTCTAACTGCCTGTAGTTTCGTTATGACTGACTCTGAAGGCAGCCCATTCTAGCCATGTGTGCACTTCTCTTTGGCCCCACCTCCAGGTTAAGCAGTGCACCTGAGAGGGCTCTATCACTGGGGGAAGGACGTAGGTCAGACAGGTAATAAAGAGAAATGGGGGGACTGGGAGTCAGCAAAAAGAAAGCATAATTATCAGTGCATTGATTCCAGAGAGGACCATTATATTGCTTTTTAAAAACTATTTTATTTACTTCTTTGAGAGAGAGCGATTGGGAGAGCAGAGTGGTGGAGGGAGGGGGAGAGAGAGAGAGAAGCCGACTCACCCCTGAGCAGGGAGCTGGACATGGGGCTTATCCCAGGACCCTGGGATCCTGACCTGAGCCAAAGACTGACACTTAACCAATTGAGCCACCCAGGTGACCCTTAAAATAATTTTAAAAAATTTCTGGAATACTTAACATACAGCGTTACATTAGTTTCAGGTAAGATCATGGTATTTATTTTTTATTTTTTTTAAAGATTTTATTTATTTATTTATTTATTTATTTATTTATTTATTTATTTAGAGCAGGGATTACGGGCAGAGGGAGAGGGAGAAAGAATCCCAAGGAGATTCTGCATTGAGCATAGAGCCCAAACGTGGGGTTCCCACGACCCTGAGATCATGACCTGAGCCAAAATCAAGAGTCAGATGCTTATCCGACGTAGCCACCTGGATGCCCCTTGGTATTTCTAAGAATAATATGTTTAGTTTTCTCTCTGAAAGAGGTACTGAGTAATGAGCAAGGCTAAGAGAAACCATGGTACCCATAGGGGCCAAGGTCAGATTGCCCAATATGTACCACAATGGCATATTGATTATTTTGAATTGTAGCTATTTGAATAGCAACTGGTGCAAGGACCTCAAACCCTCCTCTGTCTCCCTGAAAGCAGGAAACCCATCTCCCCTATGAAAAAGGCACCCCCTGTACTAAGAAGTAAAAAGACATCCTTCTCACCAAGGCCTTTAAAGCAGAGGGTCTGAATTCTGCATAGGACTCACTCCAAATTAGAGCTCCCAAACGTCCCTCGGAAATGTATTGTCTCCTTGTCTAAAATGTATAAAAAATGTCTGCCTTAATACTTTCTATTTCTTTAAAGTTCTGAATTTCAATATCAGTTCTTCATGCATATTCAATATCTCAGGTAAACTTAATTCTTAGTTAAGCTGGAAGACCTTGAAGGGTAATGGAGGAACTTGTCCTTCCCTGCATATATTTTCCTAGGGAAATTATTGGATTCTTGCTGATTTACAAGCTCCACCTAAACAATGTGTGGAAAAGAAGGGAAACTGTGTTCTTTCATTTGGTCATTTCCCTTCAGTGGATCTGGCCTGGAAATAAGAAAGAAAGAAAGAAGAAAGGAAGGAAAAAAAAAGAAGGAAAGAAGGAAAAGAAAGAAAGGAAGGAAGAAGAAAGAAAGAAAAGAAAGAAGGAAGGAAGGAAGGAAAGGAAGGAAGGAAGGAAGGAAGGAAGGAAAGAAAGAAAGAAAAAGAAAGAAAGAAAAGAAAGAAGGAAGGAAGGAAGGAAAGAAAGAAAGAAAGAAAGAAAAGAAAGAACGTAAAGAAAGAGAGAGAAAGAAAGAAAAAGAAAGACAGACAAAAAAGAAAGGGGGAAGGAGGGAGGGAAGAAAGTGTCCTGGTCAATTTTCCTTGTAAACATCTCGTGAGGAATCTGTTGGTGAACACCCAAATGGTGGTGAATGTTGGGAAGGCCCGTCCCTGGCATGCTTTCAGGAGGGTGATTTGGTGTGTATAGAACTATTTAGGGAAACAAACTAAGAATCTGTGGATTAATATGGCCTTATTCGCTAGAAAAAGTCACATCAGCTATGTAAGCATAGCCATGGGAAATCAACCCAAAGAGTTCCACTTTGTGTGGTAACCTCACACAACATTTAGAGACCATGTATGTTTTGCCTGGGTCAGAGCATGTCCTCATGTGGGAATTCGGTTCTTGCAGTTAGTGTTAGTGGTCTCAGTTGCTTTGCTGGTACCTCACAATTTCCCTTTGAAAATGTGAGTAAAACTTGATCCTGGGTAAGACTTATGATTAGTGGGGCCTGATTTGGCAATGCAACCTTTTACATCATCCCCATATTTGTTGGATGTGCTCTTATGCAATTATCTGGTCTTTCTTGAAATAGTTGCCATTCGCCAAAATTAAACCTGGATAACCTGTGTACAGAGTGACTGGTGGATGATGGATTTTGTGGCCATTATGGCCAAAATTGTTGCTAAGGTATCTCCCAAAACCATGTATTGTTCTTTGACACATGCCCATTTGCAACTCCAAAAGCCCAAAGCCATTTTTCCCTGCTACCCTGGGGTCCTTGTCATCAATTCCCCAGAAGTTCAGGATTATAACAGCTCTCATTATCTTTTTTAAGATTTTACTTACTTATTTGACAGAGACACAGAGAGAGAACACAAGCAGGGGGAGCAGCAGAGGGTGGGGAAGAAGCAGGCTTCCTACCGAGCAGGGAACCCAATGTGGGGCTGGATCCCAGGACTCTGGGATCATGACCTGAGCTGAAGGAAGATGCTTAACCGACTAAGGCACCCAGGTGCCCCAACAGCTCTTCTTAAATCCCAAACCCTGTCTATCTTGTTTTTGTTTTATACACTATTGTTTTGTGTATGTTGTGTATATTGTTTTATATCACTATTTTGTTTTATACAATTTCCCATAGTTAGGAAGACAGCAGGGATAAGAAAAGATGAAGTACAGGGGGCAATCTTACCTTGAAAAAGTACGTCATTTTTGGGAAATCCGCCACCACACATGAGTGAAAAATTGAACCCTGAGACCTAGCATAACCTTAGCTGACGGTAATTCCCTTAAGCTAAATCAATAGGAACACACCTCCCATGAAGTAAGTTGGGGTTTTTTTTCCTTGCGGCCAGAAAGAACACACCTCATGGTCTCAGGAAGAGGGTGTTAGAAAGAACCTATTGTAGATAGGAAATGCCCTTCACGGCATCCTTCATGTGACAAGGGCTAACAAACATCACGTGAAGGTGAGGAACAGAGGTTTACTGTGGTTATTGGGTTTTTGTGTTTTTTTTTTCTACATCCAACATCACCAAATAATTTATTTGGAATCAGAATTCAAAAGAACATTTGACAGTTGAGAACTGTTTATTCTGATCCAGTTGTACAACTAATCTAGGTGAAATTTCCAAATAAATTTTACATGGGTTTTCCAGGACTGGGGCTTCTCGATGACTTCAAATTTAGGATTTTCAAATGTGAATTCTGGGAACGTATTCATGTCTGTTTTACCATATGTGTATTTAAGCTTCAGAAGCTCCCTCCCTAGGTCTTGCTGGTGCTCTGGGCCAGTATCAATGGGTCCTGCAGATGCCTGTAGCTTAGTTCTGTATTCTCTAATCTTGTCCATGATGAGTTTCTGTACAGGACCAAGTTCTTTATTAAATGCCACCGCGGTAACACCAGTGTTGCTCCTCAAATGAACTGAGACTGCAGACTGAATGAGAGAGGAGAAACTGAAGAGCCTCTGAAGCATCAGGGTAATTCTGACTTGCTCTCAGTCCTGAGCTGCCAGAGCTTCCACTGCCTCCACTATTCTACTTCTGGACGTGGCTCCGCCCCCACCCGCCTACCCGCCCTCCCAGTGCAGTCTCAAAATTTTTTCCTTGGTAGAGATTAGCATACATGTTTCTAAACATTAAAAACCCGGGGAAGTAGAGATAAGCATCTGAACTAGTTCTCTATTGATGCATATTAACAATTAGAAAAGCAGTGGTTTAAAGCAACCAACATGTGTTATCTTGCAGTCCTTTGGCTCAGGAGTTTGGAATGACGAGGGTGGGTTCTCTGCTCACGGAATGGGTCAGTAAGTCGTCCCCCACCTGAACAGGTCTGATAGTGACCTTGTAGTGGTTCTCTCTCCGAAGAGGGCCTGCCCTCAGCATCTCACTCCTCTGGGAATCTCTTCTCTGACCTCATTTCGATCTGTCATGATGCTTTCAGCTCAGCCAGGTGGCTTAGGAGGAATGCTAGAACTGTGGAACCCCAGACCTGATCTCCGCTGTCCCTTGTCCAGGAGGAGAATAAATGACAGAGGTCTTCATAAAGAAATGACCCCCATGAGGGCTGACATTCCCCAGCAATTAGAGCAGAGGAGGAAACCTACAGGCAAACGGAGGGCCTAAAAACCGAAATCACGGAAGCAGGACACAGATCAAGTAGGATCCCTTCCCAGAAATGTCCCCATTCTCCACTGAAAGCCAGTTTGGGTGAAGGGTGTGAGCACTGGGTCTTTCAGAGTCTCCATCCTCGGCTCTTTGTTTAAAACGGGCTTTTTCCATACATGAGAATCTCCTTGGAGCTTTTGTCAGAAATGCAGATTTGGGGGCCTTATCCCCAGGGCATTCTAAGAGGCACACAGTGACTCTGATGGAGGTGTTCTTTAGCTCTGCAGCTGGTGCCCAGGGACGGGACCCCTGTCTGCTGCATGATACCCCATTTCCCGTCTAACATTCCAGTGGTCCATGCTGCCTTCTCGAAGTTATATTCTACATTCTCTATCATACACGAGATAAATATGCTCAAAGAGATAATTAAATGATCCACAAAAGCATATGGGACATGTGGTGAAGCTGCTATTGGCATCTTGGACTGCTTTTCTGAAGGCTGTGCTTCTATTGCTTCAGCCCAGAACCGGGATTGGGTTTGAATGGAAAGATGGTTGGGACTGGAGATCAGTAAAATCTCGTTATTGCTGGTAACTGTTATCTATCTGCTTGACAAGTATTTACTGAATGTTTCACCTGGCAGGCTCTCGGAGGCACGGGGGACATGGGGTGAGCAGGCAGACCCAGTGCCAGCTCTCAGGAAAAAGAACTTTAGCACAGGAGTCAGATATTTTATAGATAATCATTGAAGTGCCTTTTATTTGTGACTATGGTAAGTATTATTTAACACTTTTGTGTTCTGTGATCCTAATCCCTGAGCCAGTGATGGAAAAGCTAATATAACTAACAGAATTATATAATTGGGAGAAAAGATTGGTCCCCAGAAAGGCCTTTTTTTTTTAAGATTTTATTTATTTATTTGACCAAGAGAGACACAGCGAGAGAGGAAACACAAGCAGGGGGAGTGGGAGAGGGAGAAACAGGCTTCCTGCCAAGCAGGAGCCCGATCCAGGACTCGATCCCAGGACCCTGCGGATCCTGACCTGAACCAAAGGCAGAGGCTTTATGACTGAGTCACCCAGGCACCCCAGAAAGGCCTTGTTTTTAACAGTGGAGATACCAAAATTTGATCCAAAGTCTCCTGAAAATGAATTTTTTATTTTTAAGCTGAGCTTTTAATTTTAGTGTTCCCTGAATTTCAAATGTGGGGTTCTCGAGGGTGTGTTCCGGAGCCTCCACAGGGAAGCTTGCAGCCAAGGCCTGTGTGGGGGCACCGTTGCCACTAGGTGTTGAAGGTGTTTGGGAAAATCTCTTCACGTCTCTGGGCCTCAGCTTCCTCTCCTGTATGGTGAGGTTGTTATTCAAATTCTCCAAAGTGCCTTCCTGCTCAGTTTCTGTGAGTGCAGGAGGGTCTGAGGTGCCTGTTAAGCAGCCCTGGGGACTGCAGCTGAGACCTGACTTGGTCCCTTCCCTGTGTGTCTCCTGCAGGATCCTGAGCTGAGCCCACACTGAAAACGGAGAACGGAGGGAGCAGATGGAAGATAGAAAATCAGCAGGTTTGGAGGATGAGAATAACCCTAGGAAGGACAAGACAATGGTGGAGCAGGTGGTTGCCAAAGGAGGTAAAAATAAGGACAAGTTGATTTCAGAAAAATCCAGGGAAACTGAGGAATGTATACAGCAGCATCCAACTCTGCAAGGAGCAGCCTGAGCTAGGCAAAGAGGTTGGAAGAGTAACTTCGTCCATGGTGAACCTGTGCATCTGCCGAGGAGCCCCAGAAGATGGATTGTGGTGGTTTATACTGCTGGGAAGCACCGGTTCCAAGAGGAGGAGGATGTGACCATGAGCCCAGACACCTAGCTCCGACTTGGAGCTACCCACACTGTAGGTGTCCTCCAAGAAAGTGTGTACTGAGAGGGATCAGTGATGTTTGGATAAGGGTTGGAGTTGTCCATTCTTACTGCAGATAGTTGTGCCCTAAGGTCAGGAAGGGCCAGGGTAGGGGACCCTTGCATCTGAAGCCACATGATTTTAATAATAATCTTAATAATGCTGCCTGGGTGGGCCTTGAATAAAAAGAGTAACGATCTACTCAGAAAGTGAAGTTTTAGGGAATATTATACATGAGTGGGGTCAAGTGTAGTGTAGTGGGAGGAAAGTTACTGCATTTAATAGCACCTAATGACTTCTGGGGAGACAAACTTCACCCTAATCATGGCTCTAGATGCCAAATAACGAAGCAAACCACTTACTTCCATTGGTAACAGAAACGGGAGACCCTTAATGCCCATAACAAGCTGGAAAGTTGCTCTGCCTGTTGGGTCATGCAAGAAAACTGATCACTTGAAATGTGGTTCAAGAAGGGGCTGGGTTGAGTTTGTGACAGTATGCCCTAGGTCTTGGAGAAAAAGGTTTGGGGCTTTGGAAGTTGCCGGTGAGCTGGCTCATAGTAACTTTACACAATCTTGGGAAAACATGTCTAGCAAAATTTTGGATTCATTGGACACTAAATAGTTAGTCCATGATCTGCAATCATTCTTCACAGATTACCCTCTATTTGCTTGAGCGAAAAATGACTTTTCTATTCTTAGAAACACCAAGGGTGCGTGAGTGGCTCGGGCACTTAAGGGTCTGACTCTTGGTTTTAGCTCGGGTCATGATGTCGTGGTAGTGGGGTCAAGACCCATATTCGGCTCCATGCTCAGCACAGGGTCTACTTAGTTTCTTTCTACCTTTCCCTCCTCTCTGTTCTCCCAGCTCACACTTACTATCTCCAAAATAAATAAAATCTTTCAAAAGGAATGATGCCCCCCCAAATGCAGATTTAAACACCTCCTATGATGACTTTGATGAATAACAAGGTAAAGCAGCCTTTTTTTTTTTTTTAAACAGAGAGCAGAATTGTAATTCAGGATGTCAGTGGAAGAAGCAAGTAACCTCCCATCATCTCAACATCTGAAAGTAAACAGGTAAAAGAAGGAATGTATAGAATTATATGTCATGTACACAATGATTGGTTCATTATAAACAAATTGGAATAAATCTATGTGTATATTGACTCGTGGGTCCTGTCAAAAAGGCAGAGCATTGGGAAAAACAAAAACAACAAACCGTCCTGAAAGTCATTTGGGTAATTGGACTTTAAAAAACCATTAGACAAACATATATCAAACACATTTCAAGCTGTTTGTGAGCCACATTTTTGCCCTTCAAGAGTGAACTTTAGGAGAGACACCTAATACTGAGTGGATGCTTTGGTTTCTTTGAGACATGTCACCTGAGCCACTGGGAATGTGACCTTGTGAGTCACACAGCTGTGCGAGCTTTACCTGACAGGATGTTAAGTTCAGTGCCTAAAGAGTTAACATAAATATGCTACACACACCAATCTTTACTTAAACCAAAGATCATTTCCTCTCTGTTGGGGGTATGAAGCTGACACAAAGGACTACAGATTCTGTTGCAGAATCAGGACCCGAGGCTTACAGTCTGATGGGAGTGGACACCTACTTCCGATTTGGAGTCGGAGCCATTGTCTCCTAAGGCAACTGAGTCAGACAACCAAACTCCCTCAGTCTGCCACTATTAGTTGTTTAAATGCTGTCGGTGTCACTTTATAATAGATCACATAGAAATAAGACGGATCAGACTGGGGCACAATTCATGGTATTCGATGGATATTTCATTGCACAGCGATCTAAATCTTCTGGCAGTACATCATGATGGGAATAGATGATTGAAGACTAAATTACATAACAAGAGAGAACATTGGCCTCTAAATTTTGCCACTGTGGTATTGCAGCTAAACACAAGCTAAACTGGCAGCCTTACCAACTGAATGGTGACTCTCAAGGAAAGTTTATTACTGAACATACACAACATTTCACATGCATTGTTCCATTAGACCCTGTACAATCTGCCCAGCCACAGGACTTGATATGGGTTGGGTTATTCCTTTTTCTTCGGCTGCTGAGAAATGTCCTTCTCACCCGGCAAATACCTAAATCTCCAAAGATATGGTCACTGCCAGATCTAGCTTGAATCTGAAATGCATTTGATTGTATCAAGATATAACACCAATATATAAAACTCAACTGTGCTTTATGTGATCGCAATCCCTAACTGAAATGTGAAAAGTGATATCATTTATAATAGCATGAAGCATGAAATACTGAGGGATAGATTTATTTATTTATTTGACAGAGAGAGAGCACAAGCAAGGGAGCTGCAGAGGGAGAGGGAGAGGCAGGGTCCCCGCTGAGCAAGGAGCCCGATGGTGGGCTAGATCCCAGGACTCTGGGATCCTGAACTGAATCGAGGGCAGACACTCAACAGAATGAGCCACCCAGGAGCCCTGGGACAATGATCTCTTAGATATGACACCAAAATTGTGATTGATGAAAGAACAAATGGATACATTGGACTTAGTTAAAATTTAAAACTTTTGTTCTTCACAAGACATTGGTGAGAGGATGAAAAGTCAAGTCACACATAGGGAGAAAATATTGATAAATTTCATATCTAATGAAGGTCTCCTAATAGAACACTGAAAGAACTCTCCAAAGACAATAGTAAGAAGGCAAACAATCCAATTTAAAAATGGGTAAAAGAAAAGTACCTGGGTGGCTCAGTTGGTGAAGCAGCTGCCTTTGGCTCAGGTCTTTATCTCAGGGACCTGGGATCTAGCCCTGCCCCCCTCTGTCAGTCTCCCCACTGACAGGGGAGTGTGTTTCTCCTCTCTCTGCCCTCCCCACCCCACCCCACACCCCCGCTCTTGCTCTCTCTCTCTCTCTTTCAAATAAGAAAATAAGAAAATAATTTGGGTAAAAGCTTTGTAGACAGTTCAGCCGAGAACATATATGGAAGGCATGTAAGAACATGACAAGATCTACACCATTAGTCATTAGCAAAATGCAAACTTAAAACACTATCTGCCAATTAAAATGGCAAAAATGAAAAGAATTTCCATTCCAAGTATTGGCAAAGATGTGTAGGAGCTGAAATTCTCATACACTGCTGATAGGAATGTTAAGTTCTACAACTCCTCTAGGAAATAGTTTGGAAATCTTTTTTTTTCTATTCAAGATTGATTTCTTTGTGTGAGAGGGAGTGAAAGTGAGTGGGGTGAGGGGCAGAGGGAGGGGCAGAGGGAGAGAATCTCAAGGGGATTCCCCACTGAGCATGGAGCCCTATTTGGGGCTTCATCTCATCACCAAGGAGATCATGACCTGAGCCAAAATCAATGTCAGACACTTCACCGACTCAGCAACCCAAGCACCCCAACAGCGGCGACCTGCTTCAAAATATTAAACCTCTCTACCAAACCCCCTGGCATAGGCCACCACCATTCCATTCAAATGAAAAAAAAGAGTGATATATTCATAAAAATCTATTGATAGAAACTCTATTTTTAATTGCCATTCTAATCCATTCACAGGTAAATGACCAAAAGAAGTTGTGGCATATCCAGTCCAAGGAATACTACTTGGTTTAGCAGAGTAATCTCTTCACATACATAACAAAATTGGTAAAGATTTTATTTTTTGCTCAGATAATTTTTCTGAGCAAAAAAAACATCAAAGCAAAATAATGTCCATAGCATATGATTTCAAAATATAACACCTTAGGAAATGGAAATAATTCTATTGTAACTGAAAGCCAATCAGTGGTTTCCTGAGGTGGGAATGTGAGGGAGGACTTGGCCGGAGCACAAGGAAACTTTCTGGGGTGATAGATATATCCACTGTGTGGGTGATGCATATATATGTTCAAACGGACTAAACTTTAGACTTTAATTATATACACTTTCTTGCTTGGAAATTATATCTCAATATGCCCGTTGAAACAGTTTAAATTACAAAAACAAAAAATTTCATACCCTGACATTCAATAAATGATTTTATATTTTCCAAAAAGTTCAACCGTATGTTTTTGCAAGCTTAAAGTAGGCAATGAATTATTTCTTTGGATATGAAAATGAATTGATCTATCTTTATCTTTCTATATGTAACTCTCGAAGAAAGACAACCTTAAGAGAACATAAAGGGAAGCCACAGTATAGAAGTATGTTTATGTCCTACAAAGGACCATTCTCTAGAATTAGATATCATATAGTCTGATAAGATAATGAACACAATACAATAATTGGTCAAAAGATTTGAATAGAAACTTCAGGAAACAAGATATGGGAATGGTTCATTAGCACATGAAAAGATGCACAATGCATTGGTCATGAGGGTAAAAAGTCAGTACTGCAATGAGGTATCATTGCATATCTGTTGGTATGGCTAAAGTCAGAAAGTCTGAAATCTCACATAAAACACCTGGATGTCTCATATAGCTGTGGGAATGAAAAATAGTACAACCACTTTGAAAAGCTGACTTCCAGTTACTTATAAGATTAAACAAATACAAATCCTATGGATAGTCATTCCATTCCTAGGTATTTACACAATATGTCTACAGAATTATCAGCATATGAATGTGTGTAATAGCTTTATTATTATGCCCCAATTATGACTGCCCCAAACTGGAAGTGACACAAAAGTCCAGTGACAGATGAATGTATAAACAGAGACGAAACACTTGAAATCCTACCCAGCAATAAAAATGTCATGAAGTATTGGTGCATGTAGGAATATGGATGAATTTATTTTTTTCAAGATTTTATTTCTTTATTTGATAGAGTGAGAGAGCACAAGTGGGGGGGTGGCAGACAGAGGGGGGGAAGCAGGCTCCGTGGGGAGCAGAGAACCCCACACGGGGCTTGATCCCAAGACGCTGAGATTAAGACCTGAGCTGAAGGCAGACGCTTAACTGACAGAGCCACGCAGGTGCCCTGGAATATGGATAAATTTTAAAATCATTGCACTGCACTGTATGATAGAAAGCAGATATAAAAGAGGATATATATATGTATTTCCAGTTATATGAAGTTGTTAAAACTGCAATGATCTCTAGTATCGTTGGTTCCCTGGGTGTGAGGCTGGAGGCAGTGATGGACCGCAAAGGGGCACAAGGGAAGTTGTGAGGTAGTGGAAATGCCCTGTATCTTGACTGTAACAGAAGTTTCATATGACCTCACTGATATGAGGAATTCTTAATCTCAGGAAAAAAACTGAGGGTTGCTGGAGTGGTGGGGGGTGGGAGGCATTGGATGGCTGGGTGATAGACATTGGGGAGGGTATGTGCTATGGTGAGCGCTGTGAATTGTACAAGACTGATGAATCACGGATCTATACTTCTGAAAAAATTAATGCAATATATGTTAAGAAAAAAAAAAGAAGATAGCAGGAGGGGAAGAATGAAGGGGAGTAAGTTGGAGGGGGAGACGAACCATTAGAGAGGATGGACTCTGAAAAACAAACTGAGGGTTCTAGAGGGGAGAGGGTGGGGGATGGGTTAGCCTGGTGAAGGGTATTAAAGAGGACACATTCTGCATGGAGCACTGGGTGTTATGCACAAACAGTGAATCATGGAACACTACATCAAAAACTAATGATGTAATGTATGGTGATTAACATAACAATAAAAAATTATTTTAAAAAAATAACTGTATGCTTTAAAGCCATGCAGTCTATTGTACCCAAATTATACCTTAAGTAAGTTGATTTCACAATCTATTGTACCTCTCTGCAGGGACAATTAGTAGTGAGAAAATGAAATTCAGTAAAACGCAATAGAGATTAGCATCCAAAATTATTAAATGCTTATGAATATATAAAAATGAAGCAGACCCAAGACCCCTAAAAACTACTGCTGTGAGAAATTGAAGAAGACTAGTAAACAGAGAAATAGGTAGCATGTTCATTGATTGCAAGACTCAGTTCTGTTAGGATAACAAAGTAACATTATTTTGGTAAATATTGCTGTAGATATTTGTAAAGAAAATGACAAACCAATTTTACAATGTATATGAAGGGACGCCTGGGTGGCTTAGTCGGTTAAGCGTCTGCTTTCAGCTCACGTCATGATCCTGGCATCCATTCTTTAAAATGCAAAGGCCATCTACAGCCCAGAAATGATTATTTTCAATGTATGTATGTGACTAAACACTCATCCAAAATATGTCAAGAACTCTTATAAATCACAAAGAAAATGAGAAACAACCTAGTGTATTAATGAGCAGAAATATTTTAAAAAGCCCATCCCAAAAGAAGATATCCAAATGATTAATAAGCATATGAAAACCCAATAGGATATCTGCGAGATTGGTTTCTTTCTTTTTCTTTTCTTTTTTTTTTTAGTGGACCCCGACACAGGGCTCCGATTCGCAACCCTAAGATGAAGACCTGAACTGAGATCAAGAGTTGGATGGTGCCCCCAGAAATGGTTTCTAATGCACCCTCCTCTCTTCACTAGATATGTGGCCTTGGGGAGGTTTGTAATCTTCTTGAGTTCTTGTTTTTTTTTTTTTTTCTTTTCTCATCAGGAAAATGATAGCATCTTAATAATAAGATAGTTCATTGGATTCTTTACGATCACCCGGAAGTTTACATGAACTGTACTTTTTGCTAAGAATGTATTGACCTTGAATTCTCCTTTATACATCTTTAAAAGCACAGACAGACAATTGGCAAGGAATAGACAAGTTGTTCTAAAATTTCACCTTTTCTAGAGAGAAATCATATATATAATAGAAAATTGGAGAGGAACGAATTTGTATTGAACAACTTTCCCAATACCCTGAAGCATGTCTACTTTCCATTAAGACCGGAGATGAAAGTCTTGACTAGGTCCAACTCCTGCAGTCTTCTTGGTCTGGAGGGGTCTGAGAAAGTCCATTCTAGACCTAGAAAGATCTGGACTCCTGGACAAGTGTTCCTCAGAAAGATAATCAACTACTTACCTCTAAAAGCCCTGAGCAATTTGTGAAACTGTGGGTGAGGTTCAGACCAGCTCAACTCTATAAGCAGGACTCTCCCCTGAATCAAAGCTGGAATATTGATAGATATCATTTCCAAAATCTCTGGTATAGGTCATGGCATGCTCCATAGGAGAGAAAACAGGCACATGAATATCAATTGAGAGAAATATCAATCAACACACAGAGCCATTATTAAATAATGTCCACCCCCACTACAACCCAGGAAAGTTCTCATTCAAAAGCCATGTTTTAAGGAATATGTAGTTAGAAATCTTCACGATTTGGGGCTAGAAGCCAGTTTCTTTAATGGACAAGCAACTCCAAGAATAAATAGATAAGCTGGATTTCATCAAAATTACAAGCTTTTTGTTTCAGAGGACACTATCAAGGAAGTGAAAAGACAATGCATGGAATGGGAGAAATTTGCAAATTGTATATCTGATGGAGGTCTGCTATCTAGAATAAATTAAAAAAAAAACGATACAACTAAGCAGTAAAAGACAGCCAATTAAAAAAATGGGAAGAAGAGTTTGAGTCGACTCTCTCTAAAGGATAAGACCAATCTAACAACAAATACTTGAAAAGGTGCTCAATAACATTAGTCATTAGGAAAATACAAATCTAAAGCACAGTGTGATCCCTCTTCCCCCCACTAGTATGACTTAAAAAAAAAAAAAAGATAATGTATGCGTTGGGAAGATTGTAGAGAAATGGAATTCTTACACCTTCCTGGTGGGAATGTCAAATGGTGTAGTTGCTTTCCTTTGAAAAAGAGTTTGGTAGTTTCTGAAAAAGTTAAATATAGGGTTACATATGATCTAGCAATTCCACTCCTAGGTATATAGCTAAGAAAATTGAAAATATATGTGAACATAAGGGGAAAAGAAGACTACATAACACATAGATGCAGGAAGAAGAATACTGAGAGAGTTAGAATAGAAAACAGTTTCATAATCAATTGCATAAATTAACTTTGGTTTTTCCCCTGTGTTTTGGGGTGTGTGTGTGTGTGTGTGTGTGTGTGTTTTGCTGTAAAGAAAGTTTCCTTTACTACATATTGTAAATGGAGGAAGATCCAAATAAATTTAAAAGCTTGTCAAATACAAAGGAAACAAAGATAACGAAAGTGCTAGCATGCTTCTCTTGTGTTTTTAACGCACAGAGGAAAAAATAAAACACTAAAAGACACAGGGAAGAACATCATGACAGTCTAAGACATTGGAATCTATCCCTTATTATAAAAGCCTTAAGATCTGTTTGCCCTTAAAGGCAAGTGGGATGAGTTCATGACAGCCCTAAGAAAACCCGTTGGGAGGGGTGCCTGAGCAGTTCAGTTGGTTGAGCATCTGACTCTTGGTTTAGGCTAGGGTCATGATCTCACGGATGGTCAGATTGAGCGCCTTGTCCCACTCTCTCCCTCTACCCACCCCCCATTCTCTCTCTCAAATAAATGAAGATGAACAAAACAGTAAACTACTTGGGAAACTATTTCTGCCTTGGTGATTTATACACACACAAGAATGAACAATCAGAACTATGCTGAGATAATTTTTTAGAAAGAGATGGGAACTGTGGTATCAGCACAAGGGTAGACAGCAACTGAGAGTGGCCAGTGAGGGGTGGTTCCCATCAGTGGGGACCTTCGGGGGGACCGGGCAGTCTTGTGTATCAGCACGGCCTTGGCAACTGGAAGGCAGCAGCTCCCCAGGTTCCATGTCATCTCGGACGTTCCAACTCTGTTATTTCAAGTGCAGACCGTTACCTGGCATTCTGAGTGCTCCCTCTGTCATTCCGTTTGGAGTGTGAGCTAGGGGCAGTGCCTTCAGCTCTCAGCTGTGGCATCTTGAACCTTGGTTTTGTGGTTCCTGAATCTCAGGTGCTGTGGGGTGTTGTTCAAATTGTTCCCAACAGTAAGTAAAGACTTCCTGTATCCTCACCCCTCAGTCCTGATGAAACCTACTTGATTTCACTGGTTTTTAACCATCCTGTGTTTGGGTTTCTTCTCCTCAGTCCCCAGCTCTACCTCCTCGGCCACACGTCACCATGGCAGCACCTCTTGGCCCTCTGTCTGATCCAGGGGCAGAAATCAGCCTCCTGGAAATCAACCAGGAGCTTCAATCCCAGCTGGAAAAAAGCAAGCAGGACTTCCGAGACCTCAAGGAGAAATTCCTTATATCCGAATGTACTGCCTACTCCCTGGCCAAGCAGCTGCAGAAATACAGTAAGTCCTACAAGATCATGGCCACCAAAGACATGTCTGTCTGTATTCCTTCTGAGAAACTAAAAACCTCTCCAGATGCTGTCTTCTCTCTTCCAATGTCACATAAATTTCATTCTGACCACAATCCGGGAAATGTAGAAGTGGGTATTTTATCCTCAGTTTGCTGAGGATGGGAAAACTGAAGACAAAGAGGTTAACAGTGACATGTCAGGTGGGGTTAGAGTTAACATCCCAGTTCCTGCTTCCTGGTGCGGACACAGAAACGCCTGGTCCTCTCAGGATGGTCTCTGTGCTGTATCAGATCCTGCATGCCTGCAGGCCTAAGTGTCAGGGACTAAGGAACTCTCTCAGGTCCCGCTTCTCTGAGGTCCCATTGGTAAAGCACCAAGTTAGTTACACTGGGGAAACATCCTGATGGCACACCCGGGGGCGAGAGGGAGGGTAGCAGGTGACACTACCTGCTTTCAAGGAGATGGAAGTAGTAAGTGGAAAGTGGAAAGAAGGTCTCCTTTCCCCCTAAAACTGTGGTATCTGTGAGTGACGCCATCCACACAGTGACTTCCCTTGTGAGAGGGAACCGGTGCAGAGCCTCTGCTTCCTGAGTCCACGGAGGCCATTTGATACCCACTGGCAAGGGTGAGGGTGTTTCAGGGAACATCACGGTCTCTCCCTGAGCTGGGGACCTTCAGACGTGCAGGATGGCCAGCAGGTCCAGGCCTGGGCCAGGAGACATGTGGCCTAGTGAGAAGGAGGGTGAGTGGGGGAGACCACAGCCCCGGGAACCAGCCAAGCCAGGGTGTGGGGCAGGCCTTCCCCCACAGTCAGCCTGAAATGGGGAGCTCAGCTGCCTGTTCATTAGGAGGGGCCTGCGCTGGCAGAAGGAGTCATGAGAACGGGGCACGTGCACAGCCGAGCGATAGGAAGGAATCCTGACAACTCTCAGCCCGCATTTTTGTCATTTTCTCACAATTTGCTTTCAATAGAACAAGGGGAGGTGTAATTAAAAACGAATGACGCAGAGAAAAAAAAAACTGAGGCATGCTTTTTACGAAAGGGAAGAGATGATGAACTTTCAGGGAAGGACAAGCAGTTTTGTTTACAACTTTCCTGAAAATCATCACATAAGTGTGGGAAACCAGTTGTGAAGATGATGCAAACAGATATCACCTGAGGGCGTGGGGTGGCGGTAACACAGCACAGGGGAGAAAAGCATGGGTTGTAGGTCAGTCAGCCTGGGCTAAATCCATGGTGCCCAACGTCCTGTGCCTCAGTTTCCTCCTTGTTAACCTGTTAGTGTTGTGGGACCTACTTCTCTGAGTCAGAATGAATACTGAGTAATTTCTTGTAACGCTCTAAGAGCAGAACCTGGAACTGTGTAACTCTGTTCATCATTCTACTGCTTCTCATAACACAAACTGTATTAGGATTGGGCCATATTCCTCTCCGGTGCTTCTGGTTTTATGCATTGTGGTTTCCACAAGTGTAACCGGATGAATTTTTACCTTTGAGATACTTGCTCAGTATAGAAATCCCAGCTCAGGGGACCCATCAGTCCAGTAGCCCTGGGGGCCTTATGTCATGTCC
Organism: Eumetopias jubatus; assembly: GCF_037043125.1. NCBI lineage: Eukaryota > Metazoa > Chordata > Mammalia > Carnivora > Otariidae > Eumetopias > Eumetopias jubatus. The sequence continues at coordinate 614,599 of NW_028274838.1, read as the reverse complement.
CTGCTTAGTGTTTCACTTAGGAGTCTCCAAGGCTTGCTAGAGTGACCATGATCAGGGGAACCCAAATTCTGACTCTACCAAATACCAGTTCATCACCGTGTCCAGTTCCTCTCTGTGCCTTGGGGCTGTTCTTTCCTGGGCTCTGAAACAGGGAGTAATCGACTGCCCTGTAGTTGGGAGGCTGAAGAATGTGATGTGGAGCTCCCAGCGCAGAGCCAGGTGGCCGGGGTTCCAGTTGTCCTAGGATGGACCCTGCCTCGTCCCTTGAAGGCAGCGAGCACAGCAGCATGTCCAGCTTTCCCCTGAGGCAGGCGTCTCTGTTTCTCAGAGTGTGAAGAGTCCACCGACCTCATCGAATCCGTGCTGGGAGAGAAGGTGCAGTTTGAGAAGGGGAAGCAGGCAGACACGGTGGCTGAGAAGCTCAGGTAAGGAAGGCTCCATGTGG